>NC_142803.1:18355059-18400059 GCF_049724085.1 Artemia sp. Qi Xiang Cuo
CCCAACCCCCTAATGTGCAAGTATATACCCTGAATTAGTATATACAGGGGAGGGGGGGGGGTAAAATTCATTTCCATCCAAAACAATTATTAGCCTATATTTGGAAAGAGCATAAAAAAGGCATCAAGTGGTATGTTTACTTTATTTGTAAGTCAATAATATGAATAATGAAAAATTTACCACATCCTGAATTCTAATATAACATTCATTTACACTAGAAATTTTATTCACCCCCTCCTCTCATCTCTTTATGGTCAAATATTGGTAAATTTTTGCAGTTCATATTATTAACTTATGAATAAAGTAAACATAGGCTACCACTTAATGCCTTTTTATGCTCTTTAAATATGTAATAATTATTATGTTGCAAAAGAATTTTACCCCCCACCTCTATAGGCTATAGCTTATAGCCAATTCAGGGTATATATTTGCAAATTAGGGGTGTGGGGTAAAGTTTAAACTTACCTCTCATTTGCATTGACATACACTTTCCCATCACCCCCCCCCTAATTTGAAAATATATACTCTGAATTGGTATTTATATTGGTGAGGTAACATTCATTTGCCACAAAAATGGGTCAATATCTACCAAATCATATTATTGAGTTAGGACTAAAGTGAATACACCATTTGATGCCTTTTTCAATGCTGATTAAAAATATAATAAGCATTTCTAAAGGAAATTAATTTCAGCCCCCCCCCCCTATATATGTCAATTCAGGGTTAAGTTAGGTATAGCCTATACAGGAGGGTGGGCTGAAATTCATTTCTAATAGAAATGCTTATTATATTTGTAATCAGCATAAAAAAAGGCATCAAATGGTGTATTCACTTTATTCCTAACTCAATAATATGATTTGGTAGATATTGACCCAAAAATGATTATTATATCTGGAAAGAGCATAAAAAAGGCATCAAGTGGTATGCTTACTTTATTTCTAAGTCAATATTATGAACTGCCAAAAATTTACCCAAATATATACACTACCCTGAGTTACATATAGCCTATAGCTACAATGAATTTTCAAAGCAAAAAGAATATTTACCATTTAAGCAGTTAAAAGAAAAGAGGATATCTTTAGGGCAGATTGTTTTATTATTCTACAAATAAGGTGAATATACCACTTGAAGCCTTTTTTTTTATGCTCTTTCTGAATATAGACTTCCTTAAATTGCAGCTTGGAGCAATCTAAGGATTTCTCCTTGTACAGCTCCAGAGTTGACGATATGAGTTGTATTCAGGATTCTTTAATGGATTCACTATACTGATCCATAGCTTCCCAGTTTGGTTGATTGTTTCAGGATTCACTATTCTGATCCATAGCTTCCCAGTTGAGTTTACACTCCCTAGAGGACCCCTCAGCATCCTGTCTTTGTTTGAAGATGTCCACAGATTCAGCAGTAACACTTTCTTCAGAGAGTTTATTCCAACTGTTGATGATTCTTGAGGAAAATAATTGAGTTTACACTCTAGATAGGGTAGGCTACTTAACAGGTTTCAACTGATGACCTCTAGTTGTAGAGGTTGGACCAACAGTGGGAAATAATGCTGGGAGCATATTGGCCCTCATTAACTTATAGGTTAAAAAATGGCGTCACCCCTTTTTCTCATGTATATAAGTGTTCGGAACTTCAGTTTTGCTAGACTTGCAAGGTAGGAAAGTTCCTGCATGCTTGACATTACTTTGTTGGTATGTGTCTGCACAACTTCCAACACTTCGTCTTTTTTAAAATTAGTAGAGGCTACACATTCCGACTTCAGGCTTAGGGCACACAAGTCCCTTATACAGAAGACTTATGACTTTAGGGAACAAGTACAAAGAGTATGCTTCATGGTTGAACTAACACCAGCAGCAGACTTCTTACCTTGATTGCTGAATTTTAATTCATTATCAATAGTAATTCCAAGATCTTGCTCAGTATTTACAGAGGAAAGTGAGAAAAAATAAGAGCAACAAGAGTTCATTTTGCCAAAGTGAATGACATGGCACTTGACAACATTAAATTTAAGAAGCCAAGCCTTAGCCTATTGATCAAGCAGTCCAAGATTATTTGTAGAAAGGCTCAATCTTCACAGGAAAAGGCTGGTTCAATGAGCTTCAGGTTGTCAGCATAGGGCATTAGTATACTGTTGATAGTGAAATAAGCACGATTGATGAAGATTTTAAAGAGTTTAGGACCCAAAGCGCTACACTGAGGAACTCTACTCAAAGAATGCTTAGACAAAGAAAGAATATAGCTGCCAGAATCATCAAGTAACTGAACTCATTGAGATTGTATATAAGGTAGATCAAAGATTCAGAGCAGGGACTTCTTTTCAAGCCTGACAACACATAATTTGATTGCCATTCACTTGTGACAAACTTTGTCAAAAGTTTTAGAAAAATAAAACAGAATCATGTCAATAGGCACCCTGTATCAAGTAACTTGGTGATATGGCCATGATTCTAGGAGAGTGACATCATCAGATCTTACAGAACAAGAGCCATGGTGTGAGCTGTGTAAGATATCATTTTCTCCCAGATCTCTAATAACTACAGAGCTAATTATTCTTTCATGAACCTCAGCAATTGCTGGTGTCGTTCTAACAGGTCAGCAATTTTCAGCAAGGTCCTTTCTACCGTTCTTGAATATTGGACTGATGTGGGCCGTTTTCCAAGCCAGAGGTAGTTTTGAAACATTTAATGATAACTTCAACAGTAAGGAAAGAGGTTGACATAATGATATAAGGATGAATGCTGTCTGGACCAGCAGATTTGTTCATTTTGAGGGACATAAGTTCCTTTAGAACTACTTTACCATTAATTAGAATAGGTTCAATACTATGTGATACATCATATATAGGGGAATAGCAATACATCATATATACGGGAATAGCAATACTGGAACTGGAGGAAAAGATAGATGGAATTGTTGGTTGAAAATTTCAACTTTCAACTCAGGATCAGCAACTGTTTGACGATATTGCAGCATATCAGGGACTGTGTGTGTGCTGCAGTATTTTGAGAGGCATAGTGCCAGAAAAAATTAGGATTATCCCTAAAATCCTCAGCCAATTGTATCTCTAACCTTCTCTTCAGCTGCTTGATATGGCGGGTTGTCTGGTTACAAAGAGTTTTCAAGAGTTGATAATTGTCTGAAGTTTTCTTTTTCCTCTAATGATTCCATGCTCATTGTTTTCTATTAATTAATTAAAAAAAACTTTTTCCACAAAATAAGTCTTTCAAAGAAAAGTAAAGAACTCCATTAAACAAAAAATAAGCAAAAATAAAATAATCTACCAAGCTCAAAACTACCACAAATCAGCATCAATAGATAAATGAAACCCAAAACAAACGTAAATTAAAATAAATAACCGAGTCAAACTGAAAACGAGCAGAAATTAACATAAGTTGGGTGCAAAACCCCTATGCCTTCCCAAGGCCAGAACAAAATTTGTACTTTACTGAAAAAATACAAATGAATGTGCATTGTCAGTTTAATATACATATACTGATATTTAGTAATCAAAATGTTAAAATTATTTGATTTATTAAAGTTTATAAAAGTAAAAACATTTATATTTTTTTCAGTAAAGTGCAAATTTTGTTCTGGCCTTGGGAAGTCATAGGGGTTTTGCGCCCAACTTATGTTAATTTCTGCTCGTTTTGAGTTTGACTTGGTTAATTATTCTAATTTCTGTTTGTTTTGGGTTTCATTTATTTATTGATACTGATTTGTGGTAGTTTTGAGCTTGGTAAATTACTTCATTTTTGCTCATTTTTTGTTTAATGGAGTTCTTTACTTTTCTTTGAAAAACTTATTTTGTGGAAAAGTTTTTTTAATTAATTTCTGTTGGTTTTATATTGACATAGTCTTTTCAGGGAAACAGAAAATAACACTTTAAATATGTTCGTTTTTTAAGACTTTATAGTTTGGCCTGCTATTTGTATGCTGGAGAAAAATTTTCAGCAATTTTTAACAACATACACCTCTTAAAAATCTGGACACAAATAGTACTGTTTAACTTAGCTTCATACCTCCTCTAGTTGACCTGAAGTGGAAAACTTGATACCATTTGCAAAAAAATCTGTTTACTTTCTTTGATAGTTTTGATACACTTACACTATTTTGATTTGGTTGAATTTTAAGAGCAGAAGTAGCCTCAAAAGTTTGAACATAATACCCTCAGTTGTTCTTGGGATACTGCTGAGAGGCCTTATTGGGAATTAGCATTATCACAGTGCATTTTGATTTAATCTTGAGGCAACTTTTAGTTTTTAAACATAATGGGCAAATGGAAGGGTGGGAGTGGAAGGGGGATTAGTTGCCCTCTAATCACTTTCGACTATTGAAAAGGGCACCAGCCCTTTCTATTTTCAATCAAATGAGCCCCTTTTGAAGTTCCCACGACAACTCCTATGATATGAAGTGCCCTGGTCTATACAACAACAACAACAACAAATATTACAAATCACTTTCGACTATTAAAAAGGGCACTAGCCCTTTGAATTTCAAATTGAATGAGCTTTTTTCTGAAGTTTCTATGACAACGTCTTCTATAAAAACCTTATATGCTCCCTGGGCATAAGTTAAAACCCTAGCCCTGAGGGCTGTGACGGATTGTCCTCCTCAAAAACATATTTTCTATCTGTAAATCAACTACGCTGAACAAAATGGCTATCTCAAAATTTTATTGGACGTGTCTGGGGGAATGATGGGCGGGGGGGGGGGGCTAGTTGCCCTCCAATCACTTTTGACTATTAAAAAGGGCACTGGCCTGTTGAATTTCCAAACAAATGAGCTTTTTTTGAAGTTTCTACATCAACGCCTTCCATAAAAACATTTTATGAAGTGCCCTGGTCTATACAACAACAACAACAACAAATATTACAAATCACTTTCGACTATTAAAAAGGGCACTAGCCCTTTGAATTTCAAATCGAATGAGCCCTTTTCTGAAGTTTCTATGACAATGTCTTCTATAAAAACCTTATATGCCCCCTGGGCATAACTTAAAACCCTTGCCCTGAGGGTTGTGGGGGAGTGTCCTCCTGAAAAAAATATTTTCTATCTGGAAATCAACCATGCTGAACAAAATGGCTATCTCAAAATTTTGGATGGATGTGTTTGGGTGAACTATGGCCGTGGGGGGGGGGCTAGTTGCCCTCCAATCACTTTCAAATTTTAAAAGGGCTCTAGCCCTTTGAATTTCCTATCAAATGAGCCCCTTCTGAAGTTTCTATGACAACGTCTTCTATAAAAACCTTATATACCCCAGGATATAACTTAAAACTCTTGCCCTGAGGGTTGTTGGGGAGGGTCCTACTCAAAAACTTATTTTCTCTCTGGAAATTAACAATGCTGAACGAAATGGCTAACTCAAAATTTTATTTGGATGCGTTTGGGAGAAGGATGGGGTGGGGGGAGGGGTTCGTTACCCTCAAATTAGTTTCAACTATTAAGAAGGACACTATCCCTTTGAATTTCCAATCGAATGAGCCTGTTTTGAAGTTTCTACGACAACGCCTTCTATAAAAACCTTATACGCCCCCAGGGCATACCGTAAAACTCTTGCCCTGAGGGTTGTTGGGAGTGTCCTCCTCAAAAACACATTTGCTATCTAGAAATCAACTATGCTGAACAAAATGGCTATCTCAAAAATTTGATTGGATGTGTTTGGGGGAATGATTGGCGTGGGGGGGGGGGCTAGTTGCCCTCTAATCATTTTCGACTATTAAAAAGGGCACTAGCCCATTGAATTTCCAATCAAATGAGCTTTTTTTGAAGTTTCTACAACAACGCCTTTTATAAAAACATTATATGCTCCCTGGGCGTAACTTAAAACCCTTGCCCTGAGGGTTGTGGGGGAGTGTCCTCCTCAAAAACATATTTTCTATCTTTAAATCAACTATGCTGAACAAAATGGCTATCTCAAAATTTTGATTGGATGTATTTGGGGGAATGTTGGGCATGGGAGGGGGGGCTAGTTGCCCTCCAATCACTTTTGACTATTAAAAAGGGTACTAGCCCTTTGAATTTCCAATCAAATGAGCCTGTTTTGAAGTTTCTATGACGATGCCTTCTATAAAAACCTTACATGCCCCCAGGGCATAACTTATAAACCTTGCCCTGAGGGTTGTAGGGAAGTGTCCTCCTCAAAAAATATATTTTCTATTTGGAAATCAACTACGCTAAACAAAATATCTATCTCAAAATTTTGATTGAATGTGTTTGGGGGACTGAGGGGCGTGGGGGGGGGCTAGTTACCCTCCGATCACTTTCGACTATTAAAAAGGCACTAGCCACTCCAATTTCCAATCGAGTGAGCCCTTTTCAAAGTTTTTACGATGACTCCTTTGATACGAAGTGCCCGGGTTTGGAGAAAAAACCCCAAAAAACAACACATTGTGCCTACATCGTTCTTTACTTAGGCAGCGCTGGTACGCTCCCTATGAAAAGGTGGGCGTGAGAGGGGGGTTAGTTACCGTCCAATCACTTTCAACTATTAAAAAGGGCACTAGCCCTTTGAATTTCCAATCAAATGAGCCTTTTTTGAAGTTTCTATGACAACGCCTTCTATAAAAACCTTATATGCCCCCAGGCCCTAACTTACCACCCTGGCCCCAAGGGTTGTGGGGGAGTGTCCACCTCAAACACATATTTTCGGTCTGGAAAACAAATCCGCTGAATAAAAGGGCTTTCTCACAATTTTGAGTGGATGTGTGTGGGGGAATGATGGCCCTGGGGGGGGGATGTCGTTGCCCTCCCATCACTGTCGACTATGAAAAAGGGCAGTAGCCCTTTGAATTTCCAATTTATTGAGCCTTTCTTGAAGTTTCTATGACAATGCCTTCTATAAAAACCTTATATGCCCCCAGGGCATAACTTAAAACCCTTGCCCCAAGGGTTGTAGGGGAGTGTCCTCCTCAAAAACATATTATCTATCTAGAAATTAACTACGCTGAACAAAATTGCTATCTCAAAATTTTGATTGGATGTGTTTGGGGGGATGATGGGCGTGGGGGGGGGCTATTTGCCATCCAACCAATTTCGACTATCAAAATGGGTACTAACCCATTGAATTTCCAATCAAATGAGCCTGTTTTGAAGTTTGTAAAACAAAGCCTTCTATAAAAACCTTATATACCCCCAGGGCATAACTTAAAACTCTTGCCCAAAGGGTTTTTGGGGAGTGTCCTCCTCATAAAGATATTTTCTATCTGGAAATCAACTATGCTGAACGACATGGCTATCTCAAAATTTTGATTGTATGTTTTTGGGGGAATGATGGGCGTGGGGGAGGGCTAGTTGCCCTCCAATCACTTTCGACTATTAGAAAGGGCACTAGCCCTTTGAGTTTCCAATCAAATAAGCCTTTTTTGAAGTTTGTATGACAACGCCTTCTATAAAAACCTTATATGCTCCCAGGGCAAAACTTAAAACCCTTGCCCCAAGGGTTGTGGGGGAGTGTCCTCCTCGAAAACATATTATCTATCTCGAAATCAACTACGCTGAAGAAAACGGCTATCTCAAAATTTTGAGTTGGATGTGTTTGAGTGGATGATGGGCATGGGGGGGGGGGCTAGTTGCTCTCCAATCGCTTTCGACTATTAAAAAGGGCACTAGCCCTTTGAATTTCCAATTGAATGAGCCTTTTTTGAAGTTTCTACAACAACGCTTTCTATAAAAACCTTATATGCCCCCAGCGCATAACTTAAAACCCTTGCCCCAAGGGTTTTGGGGGAGTGTCCTCCTCAAGAAGATATTTTCTATCTGTAAATCAACTATGCTGAATAAAATGGCTATCTCAAAATTTTGATTGGATGTGTTTGGGGGAATGATGGGCGTTTGGGTGGGGGGGGGGGGCTAGTTGCCCTCCAATCACTTTCGACTATTAAAAAGTGCACTAGCCCTTTGAATTTCCTATCAAATGACTCTTTTTTGAAGTTTCTATGACGACGCCTTCTATAAAACCTTATATGCCCCCAGGGCAAAACTTAAAACCCTTGCCCCAAGGGTTGTGGGGGAGTGTCCTCCTGAAAAAGATGTTTTCCATCTGGAAATCAACTATGCTGAACAAAATGGCTATCTCAAAATTTTGATTGGATGTGTTTTGGGGAACGATGTGCATGGGGGGTGGGGGCTAGTTGCCCTCCAATCACTTTCGACTATTAAAAAGGGCACTAGCCACTCCAATTTGCAATCGAATGAGCCCTTTTCTAACTTTCTACAACAAGTCCTTCGATACGAAGTGCCCGGGTATGGAGAAAAAAAAAACAAAAAAAAACAACAAAAAACAACACATTGTGCCCACATCGTTCTTTACTTAGGCAGCGCGCTAGCGCTGCCTATGATTAGCTTTCTGGTTTCAGCAGTTAAACAAGGTAGACTTTTGGCCTGTTTAGCCCAAAAACTTCTGGTGCAGAACTTTTCAGTATGCAAAATAACAGTTTTCACATTAGACCAACTTTCATCAATATCATTGGTGATAAGCTCTTCCCAACTGACATTGGCAAGTCTTGTGGAGACTAGTGGGTAATTGACTTATTATTGCATAGAAGAGGTTGTTTAGTAGGCAAACATAACTGAAATAATTTCAACATGGTTGCTATTACCAATGGGTGTGGTTATTACATTCCTAATAAGAAGATTAGGATTACTGAGAATAACCAGATCAAGAGTCTTGAAAACTTAACCTTCCCTAAAACAAGCTGGTTGTTCTTATTCAGAGTTACATAGACTAGTAATTGCTTTTTTCAGAAATTCAATTTTAAGCCCATTATCTATATCAAAGATGATATTTTTTTTTTCTTGACTATATGAAAGAATAAAAACCATATACTTTTATGGCATTATATATGAACAATTGTAGTTAAAGCTTTGGAACCAATGCCCACTTGGCTGTGATAATTAAAAGGGCGACATATGCCACTTGGGTCGAAAATGAGTTATGTGTATGTCATGGGTAAACCCAGCACGAGGAATCGAATGGTGAAGTCAGAATTCTCGAATCTCCTACCGTTTGCGAAGATAAAAATGAGACATACGCCATTTGGACGCGGATCGCAGCTGGGCCAAAAAGGAGATACGTGCAGAGCACATGTCTCCTTTTGACCCTGTTCTTTTGAACTTTAATATTTGGCATATGTCTCCTTTTTGGCTCAAGAATCAGCCGAATTTCAGCATTATCATCGTGATTAGAAGAAAGAAGAAACAGTTGTTGTAATGTGATTGAGACCACAATGCATTCCAGAAGCTTTGCTCTTGTCCAAAAAGCAATTAAAATAGCAAAGGTGAAAGGAATCAGCCACTGAAAGAGAAAAACCACTCATAGAGGCAGTGAATATTTTCTGGAGAAGGATGAAAGTAGATGGCCGTTTGCCATTCAAGAAAAAGCTCAGTTATAGCTATTTCTTACCTTTGAAATCCGGTGATGACGGCAGTGCGAAACAGTTACGTGTCAGGATCTGCCGAAATACTTTTATGTGGACACTAGGATTTTCTAGTACGAAGCAGATTGAGAGAATCTGCAAGAAGATTGGCAAGGAGTCTGTGACTTTTCCAGTCAAGGAGAGACGTGGTAGACAAAGCAACAGCAAAGAGACATTAAATAAAGAACTTATAGTGATGCATATCGAGTCTTTCAGGCCATGCCAGCCGCATTATCGTCGAAAAAATAGTCCAAATGTGAGATACTTACCAAGAGCATGAGATACTTACAGCATTGATATGCAGAAAGTACTTTTGCTGCCCATTATGCCAAAAATCAAGGAGTCACACTTCACTAGCCGTTTAGTAGTCTTTAATGAGACTTTCTCTCCTGTAAAGTCAGGAAGTTGGCCGGAGACCCCGTATTGTATGGTTTGGTATGAGGCCATCTATGGCAGAACTGCTGATGGCGTGGTCTCAGCCATATACAGTCTGATTAGAAAGTCGGGAGAAGTGAAAGAATTTGTTTTGTGGTGTGACAATTGCTCAGCCCAAAACAAAAATTAGATTCTGTTTAGTACACTTGTTTGCATCGTGAATCAGAGCTGGGGACCCAACTCCATTACTTTAGTAGATTCAAGTAGAAGTAGCATAAGTAGAATTTTGCACTAATCAAAATCCATTTTTGGTTCTGGGATACTACGAACTGCAAACGTGTTTAGTCATTGTTTACACATCATCACTTTGGTGTGTCTTGTGGAAGTAAATCTTCCAGTGTTCCAAACAGGTTCTGCCAATGATTGAGTTTTCTATATTTTACTTTGCATCATTCGAAGTTCTTTCAAGAGGTTGTGCCAATTCAGTTCCTTATTTTTACTCTTGTATTATTTGAAATAAAACAGGTATATTATTTGAAGTCCTGGAGTACAAAAAGAGAAAGAAGAAGACTACGAATAGTTAGAGTCGGGTAAAGAAAAGTTTCAAAGTACTTTGACGAAACGATGAATTAATATAAAAGGAGGGTAAGATGCGCTCGGTCTGATAATATGTACAAAATGGCCACAATCCGGGAGGTTCTTGTAATTAATTCTGTAGTACACCAAGGGAAAGGAAGAGGAAGCTAGTGCAAAAGTAAGATTGGATCAGAAATCTCTAGTACTTCAACGGAACGAAGGTCGCAGGTAAATTTCATATCAAAAGAAAGCTAAGAGGCAGCCTCTGTTTAATATTGCAGAAAAAATGCCCAGATTCCTTCAGTATTTTTGGAATTCGGAATGACAGAAGAGGATTTTCTTATGGAGCTATAACATGGGGACCTGGCATATGTCTCCTTTTTTTTGTCAAGGAAAAAGGAGACATACGCCATAAAATATTTCGAGCTTGCTCAGAATACTTGAATTCAATTTATACCACTGAAAAAAGCAGAAAAAGCTGGTCTAGAATATGTTCCCTTGATCTCTATTAGCCTCGCCCTTCAGAGCGACCACAGCCAACAAACTTTTTTCCGTTTTCTGGCTCTCCTGAAAAGTAGCAAAAATGGCGTAAATCGCCCTTTTAATTATCACAGCCGCACTATAATTTACCCTGGCCCCCTCCCTCTTGTGCCAATGTATAGCCTGAATAAAATATTTCCCATGTGTTTCTTAACTATATCACAGTTGATTTAATTTACAGGTAAACTGGTTTAAAAGGAATTATGCTAACAGTGGTATGTAAGTAGTATCTAAAATAATAGAAAATTATACCATATTTGAGGGTCTTTAAAGGGCTTGAATTCAAATTTCCCAGTAAAGCAATTATTATATTCAGAAAGAATATAAAAAGTATGGCATGGATTAGTATTATCACCTCACTTTGTAGGTCAGTAATATGAATTGCTCCTGACTTTACCAAAAAGCATAAAGGACTGGGGTTGAAACCACTTAGGCATCTTAAAGCTAGAGTGTCTCCTAAGAAATGACTAGGGAATATATAATATGGGCTATTGTTTTAGGTATTTAAAGGATTTACCATGGAAACAAATGTCATATTTGGATTCAGGATGAAATTTTAATTCTAGAGCTAAGTTTGATTCTTAGCTATGTGAATATTCTTTTAATATAAATGTTCTAATCCTGGAGGTTTGGAGGAGCGTCCTGTACTGGTTTTGGTACATTTGCTTTTGCTAAGGCTGCAATAATTTCATTGATTTAAAAAATAGGAAAATTGTAACTTGGAATGTCAGGAAATTTAAAAATTATTTTTGTGAACATTTTGACTGACAAATTCAGGCATTTTGGACAGGACTTATTAGGAGTTTCAAAAACTTGTCCAAGGGTTAAGAAAGATGAAATTAGTTCAGGGGTGGATATAGGATTTTTTTAGGGGGGGGGGGCACAAAATAGGTTGATAAAAAAAAAAAAATTTAGGGGGGGGGGGGCAAAATAGGTTGATCCGATAAACTTGCGTTAGGAGCAAATTTAATTAACGCAAACTTTAGATAATTAAGTAAATTACACTACTTTAGACTACGCTAGGGGGGCCGCCCCCTTGCCCCTCCCCTGGATCAGCCACTGAATTAGTTGATATAGAATCTATTTATTAAAGCAGGAAGAATAGAGTGGATAGGCAGGGAGTAAAACTTCAGATGAATAACCATGCTGCTAAGTATTTTTAGACTTGAAAAGTATTAATTATAGAATTCTAGTTGCTCATTTTATGACAAAAAGAGCAAGGTATCAGTCATAGCAGTACAAATATATCCCCCTGTAGCAAGAACTGATAGAGATAGTAGCAACTGAGATAAATTCCAGGCCTACTTACACATAATAGGCAGCGCTAAAGAACTATATGGCCACAATGTTTTTTTTTTCTTTGACAGGCACTTTGTATCAAAGGAGTTGTCGTAGAAACTTCGAAAAGGGCTTTTTTGATTGGAAATTGGGGTGGCTAGTGCCCTTTTTAATAGTCGAAAGTGATTGTAGGGCAACAACCCCCCCCCCCACGCCCATCATTCCCCCAAACACATCCAATCAAAATTCTGAGATAGCCATTTTATTCAGCATAGTTGATTTCCAGATAGAAAATATGTTTATGAGGAGGACACTCCCCCACAACCCTTGGGGCAAGGGTTTTAAATTATGCCCTGAGGGCATATAAGAACAATGTCGGCACAATGTATCATGTATTACTTTTTTCTTTAGAGCAGGGCACTTCATATGGAAGGGGTTGTCATAGAAACTTCAAAAGGGGCTCATTCGATTAGAAATTGAGAGTTCTAGTGCCCCTTTTCAATAGTCGAAAGTGATTGGAGGGCAACTAGCCCCCCCATGCCCATCCTTCCCCCAAACACATCCAATCAAAATTTTGATATAGCCATTTTGTTCAGCGTAGTTGATTTCCAGATAGAAAGTGTGTTTTTGAGGAGGATACTCCCCCACAACACTCATGGCAAGGGTTTTAAGTTATGCCCTGGGGGCAATTATATAGAAGGTTAAGGTTTTTATAGAAGACGTGGTTGTAGAAACTTCAAAACAGGCTCATTCAATTGGAAATTCGAAGGGCTAGTACCCTTTTTAATAGTCAAAAGTGATTGGAGGGCAACTAGCCCCCCCCCGCCATGCCCATCATTCCCCCAAACACATCTAATCAAAATTTTGAGATAGCCACTTTGTTCAGTGTAGTTGATTTCCAGATAGAAAATATGTTTTTGAGGAGGATACTCCCCCACAACCCTCAAGACAAGGGTTTTAAGTTATGCCCTTAGAGCATATAAGAATGATGTTGGCACAATGTACTATGTATTATTTTTTTCCTTTAGAGAATGGTACTTCATATGGAAGAAGTCTTCGCAGAAACTTCAAAAGGGGCTCATTCGATTGGAAATTGAGAGTTCTAGTGCCCTTTTTCATATTCGAAAGTGATCGGTGGGCAACTAGCCCCCCCACGCCCATCATTCCCCCCCACACATTCCCTCAAAATTTTGAGATGGCTATTTTGTTCAGCGTAGTTGATTTCCAGAAAGAAAATATGTTTTTGAGAAGGACACTCCCCCACAACCCCCAGGGCAGGGGTTTTAAGTTATGCCCTCGGGGCATGTAAGGTTTTTATAGAAGGCGTTGTCGTAGAAACTTCAAAAAAGGCTCATTCGATTGGAAATTCAAAGGGCTAGTGCCCTTTTTAATACTCGAAAGTGATTGGAGGACAACTAGCCCCCCCCACGCTCATCATTTCCCCCAACGCATCCAATCAAAATTTTGAGATAGTCATTGGGTTCAGCATAGTTGATTTCCAGATAGCAAATATGTTTTTGAGGAGGACACTCCCCCACAGCCCTCAGGGCAAGGGTTTTAAGTTATGCCCTGGGGGCATATAAGGTTTTTAAAGAAGGCGTTTTTGTAGAAACTTATAAATAAAGCTCATTCGATTGGAAATTCAAAGGGCTAGTACCCTTTTTAATAGTAGAAAATAATTAGAGGGCACCTCGCCCCCCCCCCCACGCCCATCAATGCATAAAACACATTCAATAATAAATTTGATATAGCCAATTTATTCAGCGTATCTAATTTCTATATAGAAAATATGTTTTTGAGGAGGACACTCCCCCACAACCCTCAGGGCAAGGATTATAATTTATGCCCTGGAGGCATATAAGGTTTTTATTGAAATCTTTGTTGTAGAAACTTGAAAAAGGGCTCATTCGATTTGAAATTCAAAGGGATAGTACCCTTTTTAATAGTCGAAAATTATTGGAGGGCAACTAACCCCCCTCTTACGCCCACCTTTTCCCCAAACACATCCTATAGAAATTTTGAGATAGCCATATTGTTCAGCGTGTTTGATTTCCAGATTGAAAATATATTTTTCAGGAGGACACTCCCCTGTGGCATTAACGACTGCGCCAAATGTAATGTTTGGGGGTTTAAGAGCTATTGTTTGGGGGTTTAATCTGTATATTGATCGCGCCCGATGCGCCGTTGAGGTTTAAAGCTGTGAATTTGCACCTTATAAGTTTTCCGATCGCGCCTCTTGTAACGCTAAGGATTGTGCCAATTGTGCCATCGAGAACTGCGCCACAACAAAGGGGAGGAAGGTAAATGGGTGACCGCGCCAATCGCTGAACGCGAGAAAATAAAATGCTTAACTATAGTAGGTTAGAAATTCTCCAACTATCAATCCCGGAGTGTAACCTCGCTTCCTCGCGTTATCTCTTTGTCAATTACCTCTAATGTTATGTAGAAATCATACTCCTGGGAGCGTTACCAATGGAGTACAATTGAACTAGTTATTCACTATGCGATGAGATACAGGCATAATATAAGAACAAACACAAATAGAAAAGTAATAGTTTTATTGAGACCTACATTTTAGGTGTACAACAGTGCTTCACTCAATTGACGACAATAGAGGCAGAGATAATAATGATCAAATCTCTACAATGACTGCATAATGATAATTCTGACAAATGAACGCCCAATAATAGTTCTGACAAACGAATGCCTGGAAAAACACTTTTCTTCACTATATCAAACTAGTCCTGATTCTGCGCCCTAACAACTATTTCACGATTGGCCCAACTCTTGTGAAGGGCCCGCTACCTTGTAATTATGTTTGCAAATTCACTTCATCATGCTAACTGTCCATCCAATAATTTGTTTTAAATATTTTTGATAATTAGACATTCATACTGCTCTTATAACTTAAACTTCCTGTGAACTTTGTATCTAGTGATTTTTTTATTACCAAATACCTTCGCGAAATTCAAAACCGATTAGCGTCGATGTTTGGCTGAGACTAAAATGTAGTTTTTCTTTTGCTGATTAAGAAGTTTTCTTTTTGAAACGTGATTTAAACTTAATTAGGGGAAGTTTAATTTATGTCGGAATTATCCTTAGAAGGAAAGAATTTTTTTTTTGTATTTTAAATATATCACATATTACTCATGGTACATATTACCCTTCCCATTACTTAATGACGTCCCGTCATTAGGAATTGCCGGCCCTTGGGTTTTTGAACTATTTGTGATTTATTTACTATTGACCCTGAGTAATTTTAATTGAAATTGTATTATTCTATACCCTTATGTAGGCTTAATCAGCAGTACTAAATTATTTCTCTTATTATTACCTTTATTATTGTTTTATACATCCCTTTTTATAGTTCATTTACCGGACTGAAATTATCTATGGTTCTAGCCTAGCTACTATACTAAAGATTTTTTTTTACATCTAACACTGATGACTTTTACATTTCCAACAAGGTTGGGGCTATTCTACTTTTACTATAAGATTTTTTGAAAATTCACCTTTTACAAGTTTTTATTTTTATTTTGCTAACTATAGGATAATTATGCTTCCTATCTACGCTAAATTAATGGGGAAATACATTGATTTTACATTAACTCTATCTAAGTAAATAGCAATACATATATATATATATATATATATATATATATATATATATATATATATATATATATATATATATATATATATATATATATATATATATATATATATATATATATATATATATATATATATATATATATATATATATATATATATGAACGATTTAAAATGTCCACTACATTCACTGGCAATCATTAAAACATTTTCACTGGGTTTGTTCGTTATATAGTTTTGATAATAAGTTATCGAAGTTGCTTTTTCAAAACTATTTCTTATCAAAACTAGTAAAATGTGACATGTGTAAATTCACACCTATTTCATCACCTTACGTGTCTCTTATCGTACTCATTTCTTTTGTTGTAAATTATGGTCCTTCACTCCTTTCGTCTTGGCAAAAATTTTTAAAACACTTACAATATAGTTTCTTCAGAGAACAGTTCGAGCATTGTTATGTTCATCTTTGACGAGATGCTTTCTCTAATTGTCAAACGGGAAATGATACTCCCAGGTACAGATGTGTGGAATTTTGATATCAGAGTTCATTCTCACCTGATGTTTTTGGATAGTTCATAAGGTGCCTTATCAGTAAGGGGTTGTACACTGGGACCGTTGGGACTTGGGACTTGCTCTATTATCAACGCAGTCCGGATTGGGTTGATTTTCTTCTTAGCATATCGTTCTTGGGATATTTTAAAGTACATAGAGAATGTATTTATCGTATAAAATTTTCGTTCGTGCACTTAGAGATTATAGTTCTCTTATGAAATTGTTCGTGCATGGCTTGTATCTATTAGCTTTTGCGGTGATTCCT
This sequence comes from Artemia sp. Qi Xiang Cuo, assembly GCF_049724085.1. Lineage (NCBI taxonomy): Eukaryota > Metazoa > Arthropoda > Branchiopoda > Anostraca > Artemiidae > Artemia > Artemia sp. Qi Xiang Cuo. The sequence goes on from NC_142803.1 coordinate 18,371,671, forward strand.
TGTTTAATCACAGGGGAATTGATGTTTGGATTTGTCTTTATCTTGTGGGAGGAGTTTATTTACACTGAGGGGTTAGTCACTGGGGTTAATTTTGGTTTCTGTAATTCAATGGTTGGTTTCCAGGTCCATTTTTCAGAAATTATCTCGTAACATTTATGGGATAACAGAGATAGGAACTTTTCGCATTTGGTAGAGGTGATAGGATGGATTCCGAGAAATGGTTGAAAAGGATTCGACACGTGAATCTGCGACACATAAATAATCTTTGGGTTCATCAAATATCGTAACTATACAGTTTTATGGTACATGGGTCCATAAGTATTATCAAGGGTGATATTTATGTACTTATATCTTGTACTGGTCGAAAGGGGTTTTCAGGATTTATGTGTTTATATAGTTCGATAATGCACTGGATACTGAGATTCAAAAATAGCGTTACCTGATACGTAATATGGTTTGTGACCGAGGAAACAACGATCAAAAGGTAACTGTAATTTTCGTAAACGAAGCTAGGACGAAAATTGCCTGGAGTCTATGGTGAGTACTCTTCGTTGGTTGAGGCATGATGAAAATAGATGCTACTAGGTTGTATCTGCACTGGACTACACATTGTAATGATCTATTTTCAATATTTCATTCCATTTCCTGCAATAAAAATAACGAGGCAGAATCACGTTCTTTAAAATCAAGTTGTCTTGATACATAATAAACAATCAGGTTAAGTGCATTTTAGGGTGAATGTTACCCTACAAGACAATATTAAATAGATACAATAATATTACTGCACAAATTTTTATTTTAATAAAACAAAATTATTATTATGTTGGTTTCAGATGCATAGAATTCCAATTGGGGAATCTAAAACATATAAATTCCTTCTATGTTTTTATATAATAACGACAATATAAGAGATTAATTCCATTAGCTTTAAGTAAGGTCTCTTATTATGCTCGTTAGTATACTCTAATACACATATTTTACTTTAATTTCCTTCGGCACTTATTTAATTCTACGTTAGATTTAAAATAACCATTTAAACATAAATTACGCTAAATCATTTAGTTTGAGGTCTCAGTTTACAATATATTTCATGCCTTCATTGTTCACTTACGTCCTTGCTGTTTAAGAAACGCATGTTGCAGCGTCGTGCCGCACGGTTTTACTTAAACGACACTTACAATGAGGGAACAAGACATAGCAAGGACGAGTGGAGACCTCTATACCCACTCGTTTTCTAATGTCTTCCCTTTTTCTTGGCTTAGACGTTCTCATGAGGTTCCGGGTCTAACTTCTGCATTTAAGCCGTTTCTCCGTGTTCTTCCTTTGGGTTTTGCCTTCTTAGTCTCAGGATTCTTCCATAATTAAAAGTCAGTAGGGTTCTCATGGTCAGGGAAATTGCGAATACGAAACATACGGTCAGTAGTATGTTGCATCAAAAATTGGTTGAGAATAATCCAGATCTATTATCCACATACGTTAATCTCTGGTCCTCATTAGTAAATAGGGGGATTTGGGAGTCTAATGCTTCTCTTATTTCATGACATTTTCATTACTCTTATCTGTGTCTATGTACATCAAATAGACCAATAGATCGTTCGGAAGCTCTAAGTTTTTCAATGTATTCGATATATCTTTCTTATGCATATTTTTACGAATTACTTGCGACATCGTTCAGCTAAGGAAAGCGGATTATTTATGACTTTTATTACTCTAAAAATTAATTGTATGTGCGACGCATTACAACATTTTTTGTTCACGTGCAATAATGTCAAAACCAGGGAATACTTTGGATCCAAAATTTTCATCTTCTTCAAAAAGTTTAGTACCATTTTTTTTATGTTATTATAATCTCGCGTGGTAACTTCCAATGTGTTGGATTTTATTTCAGGGTATATGCCATCAAAGTTCCAGCAATTTTTATACAAACTTTTAAGAAAATTTCCTTCATTTTGTAGGTTATACCCTTGATCTATTAATAGTGTAAGGAATCTAAGTGGTAAAAAGCGATTATCACTATTACTACAATTTGGCCACTTTCGGTATCGATTATCGCCTTTCGATTAGGACTTGATTCTGTTGTCACGATCTGAAATGATCAGTTTATAATTATGTATATTTATACTAATAGTTTTTTTGTTTTCAGAAGTATTATTTTTTGTAAGACTATTTGCCATGTGCCTTCAGCACGAGAATTTAGTTTTGATATACTACACATATACTGAAATATATTGGACACAATTTTCCTTAGTATTTTTACAGCTATACCATTTTTATTCCTAGACAAAGAGTTTTAAATTATTGTTTCTTTATGATACCAAACTATTAAAATATTTTTTCTGTATTTTTAAGGGTATTTCAATTCTCCGGTTTCTTAGCCGTTCTACCTGACTGTGTCGTTACTTTTTCTTAAGTTTCTTGTGGTTTTTTCTTCTTATGTTTTTCTATTGATATAAGATAAAACTTTTTTTATTGTTTTTTCAAAAATTATTTCCCGTTTAGTTTTGTTTATTTAGCATGAGCGGCTGCTGAATTCGGTTCTGATTTACCTATTTCTGTAACTGCCCTATGGTTTGATTTGTCTTCCGATTCTTCAGAACTAGTTTCTAATTATTCCGCATTAGAACTTTTAGAAGTGACACTTCGCGTTTTTGAGGTATCACCTGCCCTTCCTTCGTAAATTTATACTCCTCTGGAAGTAGAGGGGGTATTATCTAAGTCCTCGCTTTGAGTTTTCAAATCGGGAGATTTGAAAGACTCTTGAGAACCCTGAGAGGAATCAAAATTTTGTGCGGGGTTCCGCCATTGTTTAAATGCCATGTCTTCAGGGGGATGGGGCATTCTTTGCACTAGTATGTCCCTCCCCGAACTCTAGTGTTTAGGGTTGACCTTAGACACAGGTATATCATCAAATTGTCCTTGTTGATTATCCTCTGAAATTTTATTTCTATACAACGTACTTTGCTTCTTTTGTATGGAAAAATTTATTAAATCCATAGCTTCTCGCAGATTTGTTATAATTGAATCTTTGGGAGGAGTTTTCTTTACGGTAATACCCGGAGTTTCTACAGCTCTGTTCAATTCCTCCTGTAGCGACAGGGGTCTCTGTATTGGGGTGGCTGGAGAAACCATATCATCTGGAAATCCTTTGGGGGGACAGGGAGTCGAAATTCTATCAGGAAAAAGTTGGTTTTTCGGAGATATTGTATAATCTAATTCTCCTGCGCTCTCCGATGATGAACTTTTTGGGCTTTTTGGCGTTTTTATTCTCACTGGTATTAGGGATTTTCTTTTAAGAATAACTAGATTTTTCATAGCTAAAAATTCTTCAAAGTTTTCCTCGTCACTATCATTCTCGAAATAGTCTTGCTTGAAATTAAAGGGTTTTAGTGTACCGTGAGCAAAATGCGATATATTTAAAATACAAGATTCTTTCCTTCTAAAGATGATTCGGACAGAAATTAAACGTCCCCTAATTGAGTTTAAATACCGCTTCCAAGAGTCTAAATTCTTAATCAGCAAAAAGAGAAATTGCATTCTAGCTTCAGTCAAACAACGACGCTAGTCGGTTTGAATTTTGCTAAGATAATTAGTAACAAAAAAATGCTACGCACAATATTTCTGAGGAAGTTTAAACTAGAAGAGCCGTGTGAACGTTTGAATCATCAAAAAATATTTAAGACGTATTATTGGACGAGGGTTCGCATCCTCGGGGCCACGTGAGCCAATTATGAGCCAGTTCTTACAGCGCAGGACTGAAAAGCTACGTTTGTTAGTGGGGTAAAAATGCTTTTTGAAGGATTCGTAAAGGAGAATCAGGACCATTCAGATAGAAGTCTTAAATTCTTTCATGTTGTATCTCGGTCACCGTTATTGTCATTTGAAGTGACCCACTGCTGTTCACCTAAATATGTAAGTTTCAATAAATCTATTGCTTTTTTATCTGTGTTTATTTCATTTTATATGTCTGGATCTAGCCTAATAACAGGTAATTAGTTCGCAAAATCTCAAAGGTAACGTTCCCAGGGAATCGGATCTCCTGATAGCTGAAGAAAAAGAGGTCACGTTTACATGGCTGTACATTTTATTTTCACTCAATAATTGAGGGTGGTGCAGGCCTTGTTAGCACAATCTTCAGCGCTATAAGCGGCGCTATCGGAGAAATTACAAGGTGTAAGTTCACGACCTTTGGGCATAATATCGCCTTTGACGCAGTCAGTACTTAGTACCACATTTAGTATAGCCAGCCAATTTTTTTCATCGCTACAAATACAATTTTTCTTCATTACTAAAAACGCCAAGGTCGCAAATTGGAGGAATACTTGCGGACTAATTACGGTATAAACCTTATAATGTGAATTCAATTATTAGAAAGATACAGACATATAAGTAAAGTGATTAGGCTTATTACCGCTAATCTACTACAGGGAAACACTTTGGACATATCATAGGAGATAATAGCCTCCCTCAAAATAGTTTAAGTGAAAAATTTTTTTATCTTGAATTGATTCCAAAAAATGGCGGACGACCTTAATGACTTTTCAATAGTGCAAAAGTTAGTCGCGAAAAATATAGAAGTAGCGAAGTCTATCCCGGAGTACAATGGTCAATCAGAAATTGACGAATTCAATATCCAATTGGCCCAGTTTGTACAACTAACAAAAACAGACCCAGGAGCGTTAAAAGACATGCTCCTACTACGATTAAAAGGCCAGGCCTTAGCCTTTCTAAAACAGATTGAACATACCATAGGCAATAACGCCAACTTGCCAATAAATACGGTTGATAAATTGATAAGAGCATTTAAAGATAGGTTTATAGAAACCAGTTCCATAAATAAATTAAAACACGGAACTGTGCGCTTTGACTTTTCACAAAATATAAGAGAATACCTTGATAATATACGCATTTCTGTAGAGGCAAAATACGGAAGGGGTTCGGGGCAACTGTATGAAAAAGTCATACTAAATACCTTTTTGCAAGGGCTACCCCCAAAACTATATAGAGTGGTAATATCCAAAAATATTCAGACACGAGATCTCGCAGTTCAGAAGGTAGAGCGATTGATCGAAGTCGATACGATGGTCGCAAATCATAGTAAAGCAAAAATAAATAGCCTTGGCGATTCAAATGCGAACATAAACTTCAAGGGCGATCAAGCGTCCCCCAATTGCTTTTCAACGGATAACTCCCCAACACCACAAAGAAATAAAACGCAAGAACTCCCTAGGCAGAAAACAGTACATTTCCAGCCCATCAAACAATCCAATTACGAAAATAACCCTACAATAATAAGGTGCTATAATTGTAATCGTGTTGGCCATATCGCGAGAGAGTGCCGTTATGTCCCCAATCGCATACCAGGAATTGCTGTCGGTAATACGCAAAATTAAGGCAACCATTTGTTCGGAAGAACAAATTTTAGCACCGGTCGTGCAAAAGGTTACAGCCAGGGGGATTGCGCCAATCAGTACCTTACAACACGTACCAACAAAATTTGTATAACCCTCCCCCCAACAGACAAATTAATTACCGATTTGAAAACCCAAATACTCGCCAAAGCCAATATAAGGCGAGAATGCAATATAGAAATTACGAAAATTTGCCGATGGGAAATGAAAATTTTGCAAGCCAACGGCATTGGCAGCCAGCAAGCGGCACTGACACGAGACATCCACGTTACCATAATAATACATGGCGAAGACAGACAAACGTAAATCAATTAGATATGCCTACGGAAACTCATTCGTCTGAATATCTATTACAGGCACCGACACATGAAATAAATCCTCAGGGAAACGTTTCAGGCCCCTCAGAAATATAAATTGGACCCAGAGGGTGCCCGGAATATTTAATAGGTCCAAGACAATATTAGTGCCGTCTTGTAGTGATATTAATAACAAGTTACCTATATTTAATGATTTTGTGTAGAAAATGTTTATTTTAAAGCTTTGATTGACTCCGGTGCAACGATTAGTATCATAAACTCTTGCGTATTTAATATGTTGCCTCTGCATATCAGGCGACAGAGGAACCCTAATAATCCCAATTTAACTAGTGTGACAGACCATAAATTGGACGCAAAAGGTTCAATTTGCCTAAGCGTAAAAAGAGACAATTGGACCTATGTGAAAAATTTCATAATATGCGATAATTTCCCATATGAGGCTATTATAGGCGCGAATTTGGTAAGGTATAATAGAATACTATTAGACGTAGATAATGAAAATCTTTTCTACTCAGCTTAGGTGGGGGAAGAGATTTCTACCTTAGAAAATCGTAACAGAGGTTACGAAGACAACGTAGAAGTAAACAAAATTTCTGGTGGTATAATGTCGCAGTATTTTGAACCTCATGTCTCGCAAAGACATGGCATAATTGGAAATTTGTCCAATTACCCTGAGAGACATTGCAGAGATGAAGTAAATTTAAAAAATAAGGGTATTGAATCTGCGAAAATAAAAATAGGAGATATGCGACAGTACAGGTCAAACGAAATCAAGAAAATAGTGGAATTATGGAAAAACATAGTAAAACCCAACGTGACGCCACAAGATGCCGCAATGGCGTGGCATAGCGCCAGTATGGATCTAATAAACAATGAAAATAAAGAGAAATATTACGGATTCGCGATAAGGAAAACAAAAGTCCCTCCCAAAACGATGCAAAAAATTCAAATATCACAGATGATTGAGCCAGTGGTTAGCAAATCAGAAGTATGGTTTGCGACCCCGTCTGAAATACCCGAAAATCTGTTATGCGAGGAACAGATTATATCTTGTGACAAAGGAGAAGGTTTTATTTGGGTAACTAGTAACCACGAAAATGATACAATTACAAATAAAAAGGGGACGTGTTTAGTTCAAATCCAGCTTTTAACGGAGAATGATTTAAATACATGGGAAAATTCTAAAAGAATTCTAGTTAACGGCATTAGAACTTCAAATAACAAATATCCTTTAACTAAATCGCAATTTTTAAACAAATTTAATATGGATCATATTACGGACAAGGAACTCAAGAACAAATTATGCGAATTATTATGTATTTTTAAGTATTTTTTTTCTGAATCTTAAGATGACATCGGGCTGATACCATTTTATGAACACAAAATTTTAACGACCGGTAATCCTGTAGCGAAACAGCCATATCGTGTGCCATATAAGCACAAAGAATGGTTAAAACATAAAATCCATAAATTAGAAAAAAATGAAATTATACGCCCAAGTATAAGTCCGTATAGTGCACCAGTGATCTTAGTACCAGAAAAGAATGGAGATCTTAGACTCGTAGTAGATTATAGAGCCCTTAATAAACAAGTAGTTAGCGATAAATTTCCTCTACCTAGAATAGATGAAAATCTTGACTCAATTTCAAGCAAAAACAAAATTTTTACTTCTTTGGACCTTACTCAAGGCTACCAGCAAGTGAAAACAGCCGAAAAAGATGTTCATAAAACTGCATTTTCAGCATCTGAATGTGGTTCATATGAATACTTAAGGGTACCATTTGGACTGAAAACAAGTTCAAGCGCACTATGTAGACCCCTATTGCACCTGTTAAGAAGATTAAAGAATATAATTCATTTTGTTGATGATGTTATATGCGTGGGAGAAAACACTGAACAACGCTTAGCAACGTTAGCTAAGGTGTTCGAGAAGTTCAGACAAGGCAATTTAAAATGCCGGCCTGAGAAAGTAAATTTATTTCAACCTAAAACTAAATTTTTAGGATTAGTAGTAACACAAAGAGAGATATCCAGACCCAAGCAGGGTCTGGACCCTGATAAAATAAAATGTGTTGAAAATCTCAAACCCCCTAGAACTATGCAAGATGTAAGGGGAATTTTAGGTCTTACTGGCTACTTTAGAAAGTTCGTGTGCAATTACGCCCAAATTGCAAAACCCCTCACGGAATTAACTAAAGGGAACTCCCAAAATGTTACCTTTTCCCAGGAAGCTCAAACTTCCCTAGACCGTCTCAAAAAGGCGCTCACTTCTGAACGAATTTTATCACTTCCTGATATCGAAAACGGAGAATTTGTGGTTACAACCGATGCTAGTTCAAAAGGCATTGGGGCTATTCTTTCGCAAATAATTCCCAGAGGAAACCCTGATCCTTTACAAATACCTTCTAATAAAAACAATAGAAAAAGTTATATGTTATTCGAGTAGAACCTTATCAAAAGGCGAAAGGAGTTATTCCGCAACAAACCTAGAATTATTATCTATAATCCACCAATTGGACAAATTTAGAACCTATTTAATTGGTAGAAAATTTATACTACGATCAGACCATAAAAGCTTGCAGTACCTGCGCACATTAAAAAACCCCACGGGAATCCTAGCTAGATGGATTATGAAAATCCAAGACCTAGATTATGAATTTGAACATTTAAAAGGTAAACAAAACGCAGCTTGTGACTTTTTAAGTAGATACCCAGAAAATATTCCGTCGGAAGCTGAAGAAAATGAAGTTAACGCTATCAATTCTAAGAGCAAACACAAATGTAAGAAAAACAAAGTCAAAGACACAGTAAAGGAAAATAACGTTAACTGTTGTCCCTTGTCGTTAGAAAATATAAAAAGAAAGCAAAAAAAGGACGATATGTGTTCGGCGCTCATTAATTATTTTGTGAATGACGATGCGTTACCGGATAAATTCAAAACTCTTAGAAAAGAGATAGATAATTTTTACTATGATCTAGATGAAGAAATACTGTGTAGAATTGTGACTGCTGAGACAAATAGAAACCAAACCTTAATAATACCTGTATTACCACAAAACTTAATAGTGCCTGCATTTGAATATTTTCATTCAGATACAGGTGGACATTTAGGGGTAATGAAAACGTTCCATAAATTAAAACAATATTTTTACATGCCGTCCGCAATGACAAAACTTAAAGAATTCGTAAGTACATGCCAAGCGTGTAACTTAAGAAAACTCCCCCCAGCTCATCCTAATCCTCCAATGGGAAGGGTCCTGGTAGCAAAGTACCCCTTCGATATTATCTCATTTGACTTATACGGAACGAGCGGAGGCTTACCTGTTTCTAGCAGAGGCCATACTTGTATTCTTTCAGTTATAGACCATTTTTCCGGATTTACTTTTGCAAAAGCATTAAAAAATTAAGGTGCTTACGCCACTAGTATGGCGTTGGCGAAATTATTTTTAAAATTTGGCATTCCTAATAAAAATTTTAGTGACAACGGAGGTAATTTTGTTTCAAAAGTAACAAAAGATTTAATGAGTTTTCTTAATATAGAGAAAATGATGACAGCTCCGTACCACCCGCAAGCTAATGGTAAAATAGAAAATAGGCATAAAATATTTTCGAACGTACTAAGTATTTATACAAAAGACAATAGGAACGACTGGGATCAATTCTTACCTTATTTAACTAACGTAATCAACACTGCTTATTCAGAAACAACCAAAGACAATCCATTTTATTTACTTTTTGGTCGTGATTTTAAAATCCCGTATGATGAGATTATTGAATCTCGGCAGTATTATAATACCTCGGAAGAATACAAACAAGAATTCATAAATAGGATGAGGAAAACTTATAAAATAGTTAGGCAAGAGTTGGAAAAATGTAAAATAAACCAAGAGCTAAGAAACCAACCCAAAGTCAAGGGGAGCATAGATTTCAAAGTAGGAGACTTCGTTTACCTTAAGAACGAAGTAAAAATGGAAGGAAAAAAACTCTCCAACAAATATTCTGGACAGTACAGAATAGTCAAAAAGTACGATAACGAATATACTTTAAAATGGAAAACCCCGATAGTGGAAGAACTTACAAGGCGCATGTTAGCCGAATAAAAAGAGCCAAATTTCCAGAGAGATGGGTATCCCATCCCTCCTCCACTGATTCGTCAGATGCAGAAAATGATTCCCCTAGATAAAGATTGGCAGAGCTAAAACCCTTTAATTTCAAGCAAGACTATTTCGAGAATGACAGTGATGAGGAAAATTTTGAAGAATTTTTAGCTATGAAAAATCTAGTTATTCCTAAGAAAAAATCCCTAATACCAGGATTTTTTCCTGAGATAAAAACTCCAAAAGATCCGAAAAGTTATTCATCGGTGAGCGCAGGAGAGTTAGATTATACAATATCTCCAAAAACCCAATTTTTCCCCGATATAATTTCGACCCCATGTCCCCCCAAAAGATTTCCAGACGATATGGTTTCCCCTGCAACACCAATAGAAGGGTCCCTGTCTTTACAGGAAGAATTAAACAGAGCTGTAGAAAACCCCGGTATTACGGTAAAGAAAACTCCCCCCAAAGATTTAACTTAAACAAACCTGCGAGAAGCTATGGATTTAATAAATTTTCCCATAAAAACGAGTCAAAGTACATTGCCCGAGAATAAAACTCCCAAGGATGACCAGCAAGGTCAATATCATGATATAACTGTATCCAAGGTCAAACCTAAGCAGTGGACTTCATGGAGGGAAACCCTAGTGCAAAAATGCCCCATCCCCCTGAGGACATGACATTCAAACAGTGGAGGAACCCCGCAAAAACTCTTGATTCCTCCCAAAGCTCTCAAGAATCTTTCAAATCCCCCGAGTTGAGAACTCAAGGCGAGGACTTAGAGAATAAACCTTCTACTTCTAGAGGAGAAGAAATTTACGAAGGAAGGAAAGCTGATACCTCAAAAAGTGCCACTTCTAAAAGTTCCAATCCGGATTCGTCGGAAACTAGTTCTGAAGAGTCTGACGGCGCAATCAGACCATATAGTAGCTAAACAAGTAGGAAAATCAAGACCGACCTCAGTAGTCGCACAGGGAAACAAACGAAATTAAAAGGGCAAGAATTTTTGAAAAAAAAAAAAAAAAATTTCGACATTTTTTCAATATAAAAACTGAAAAAAACCTCAAAAAACATCGAAGAAAATCACGACACAGTCAGGCAGAACGGTTAAAAAACCTGACAGATGGAAATATCCCTAATTAATGAAAAGACAAATTTCAAATATAATAAATTTAACACCATAATAAATTTAAGAGTGTGCAAGTAAAGTTAACCAAGTCAATTTTAATGAAACAAAAATAATACGACTGATGTCAAAACATTGGTGATCAGAGAAAAAAAGGCCCAAAGGTAGGAAGCTCGTGGTCAACTCAGAATAAGAAGTGGTGTTGAACCAAGTTTCGTGGGAAGTCTGGGGAGGAACTGAAAGCCCATGAAGCTTTTAAGGTGTTGGGGGCGTGCTCATCCTTAGATTTTCTTAAAAAAATCGACACATGTGCTAATCAAGAGGAATTTTATCCAAAACAAGAAATTAACAGTACAGAAGCATCTAACTATATGAAATATTTTGTCTTACTACAGATTATAATTATTTTAGGCCTACACATAAAATAGGATACCAGTATAATTACGTGCTGCACGCTTGCTTATTCATATGTTTCTTACTCGAGAAATATAATGTAAAATTAAATTGTGTAACGATTACTAGCTACGCTTTAAAGTTATATCTCAACCAGTCATAGAGGTATATCACGACCAGAATAAAGTTCGGAAGTCCTAACTTTACTTTCCTAACCTATCTAATCCTAAAATATTTATTCTGTTTTACGCCTACAAATCAGTTTTTTTTGGCCAATACCACAAAATGATTATATAATAAAAAATAACCTAAGTAAAAAAGTAAAAAATTAAATTGCCTTTGAAAAAAAAATATAATAATAACAAAGCAGTAAACAAAAGAATTTTGCAAAAAATGGGTACAATTAATGATAAATTAATTCTAGAAACAAACAATAAGATGAGGCCTAAGAATATCCTCCTAATCCTCGTTGTTCACGCAGTGGCCCAAGATATTTCAAAACATGGAGTAATATTCAAGCATGAAAATTCATTGCTAGTTAGCCATGACGCATGGAAAATCTTTATGAAATTGGACCCCAAACCTTTCGAGACCTTGATCCAACAAGTAACAAGACTTGAAAAAAACACGAATGAAATCAAGGAATAGATATTTATATACATAATATCGAACAAAGGAATACAGGCCAGTAAAATAATTCATAATAAAAATAATAAAGAGTTTCCAACTTCAGTTGTACCCAAGAAAAAATCAAAATTCGTAATAGATGACCTTGATGAGAAAAGGACAGGAATTGACATGGCACTTGGAACAAGCACTGAGGAAGACAAAGGGAAAAGACTGGCGGATAATATGGAATACTTAGCGAAAGACGTTGCTAAAACAAAATCGATACAAAACAATAAATTACTGACTACAGGGAAAGGAAAACCTTACGATGGAAATTACGCAATGAAAGACGAACAACCATTACCCAATCTAAATGAGAAAAGTGCCCAAAAAATTTCAACTCATCAAGCCTACTTGATACTATATAGACAAAGGTTACAAGCCCTATTTGAATTGTTCAACACGGAAATACAAAAATTAAAACAAAGTACCGCGAAGATTTTTGAAGTATTCTTTCGAAGAAATACATACCGAAGGTCTACAGGCCTAATTCCCATGATGGGAATTAGGCCTGTAGACCTTCGGTATTTATTTCTTCGAAAGAATACTTCGAAAATCTTCGTGGTACTTTGTTTTAATTTTTGTATTTCCGTGTTGAATAATTCAAATAGGGCTTGTAATCTTTGTCTATATAGTATTAAGTAGGCTTGATGAGATGAAATTTTTTGGGCACTTTTCTCATTTAGATTGGGTAATGGTTGTTCGTCTTTCATTGCGTAATTTCCATCGTAAGGTTTTCCTTTCCCTGTAGTCAGTAATTTATTGTTTTGTATCGATTTTGTTTTAGCAACGTCTTTCGCTAAGTATTCCATATTATCCGCCAGTCTTTTCCCTCTGTCTTCCTCAGTGCTTGTTCCAAGTGCCATGTCAATTCCTATCCTTTTCTTATCGGGGTCATATATTACGAATTTTGATTTTTTTTTGTGTACAACTGACTTTGGAAAGTCTTTATTATCTTTATTTGCACTATTTTACTGGCTTGTAGTCGTTAGTTCAACTTAAAGTATAGAAATATCAATTCCTTGAGTACATTTGGGTTTTTTTATAGTCTTGTTACTTATTGAAACAAGGTCTCGAAAGGTTTGGGGTCCAATTTCATAAAGATCTCCTATGCGTCATGGCTAGCTAGCAATGAATTGTCATGCTTGAATATTACTCCATGTTTTACAATATTTTGGGCCACTACGTGAACAACGAGGATTATGATGATATTCTTAAGCATCATCTTATTTTTTGTTTCTAGAATTAATTTCTCATTAATTCAACTCATTTTTTGCAAAATTCTTTTGTTTACTTCTTTCTTATTATTATATTTTTTTTTTCAAAGGTACTTTAATTTTTAATTGGGTTATTTCTTAATATATCAGCATTTTTTGGCATTGGCGAAAGAAAACTGATTTGTAGACTTAAAATATAATAAATATATTATGATTAGATAGGCTAGGAAAGTAAAGTTAGGACTCCCGAGCTTTATTCTGGTCGTGATATACCTCTATGACTGGTTGAGATATAACTTTAAAGCGTAGCTAATAATCGTTATACATTAAATTTTACATTATATTTCTCGAGTAAGAAACACATGAATACGCAAGCGTGCAGCGCATAATTACACTGGCATCCTATTTTATGTATAGGCCTAAAATAATTATAATCTGCACTAAGACAAAATATTTCATATAATTAGACGCTTCTGTACTGGTAATTTCTTGTTTTGGATAATATCAATCTTGATTAGGACATTGGTGGATTTTTTCATAGAAAATCCAAGGGCGAGCACGCCCACAACAAATTAAAAGCTTCATGGGCTTTGAGTTCCTCCCCAGGCTTCCCACAAAACGTGGTCCAACACCACTTGTCGTTTTCAGTCGACCACGAGCTTCCTACCTTTGGGCCTTTTTCTCTCTGATCACCAATGTTTTGACATCGCTCGTATTATTATTTTTTTCATTAATATTGACTTGGTTAACTTTACTTGCACACGGTTAGACTTATTATGGTGTTAAATTTATTATATTTGAAATTTATCTTTACATTAATTAGGAATATTTCCATCTGTCAGGTTTTTTAACCGTTCTGCCTGACTGTGTCGTTACTTTCTCCTCGACTTCTTGCGGTTTTTACTTTTTAGGTTCTTATAGCGAAATAAGATCAAACTTTTTGTATTGTTTTTTCAAAAATTCTTGCCCTGTTAATTTCGTTTGTTTCGCGTGTGCGGCTGCTGAAGTCGGTCTTGATTTCCCTATTTCTTTAACTACTATATGGTCTGATTCGCCGTCAGACTCTTTGGAACTAGTTTCCGATGATTCTGTATCATAAGTTTTAGAAGTTGCACCTTGCATTTTTGAGGTATCCCCTGCCCTTCCTTCGTAAATTTCTACTCCTCTGGAAGTAGAAGGTTTATTCTCTAAGTCCTCGCTTTGAGTTTTCAACTCAGGAGATTTGAAAGATTCTTGAGAGCTTTGAGAGGACTCAAGAGCTTTCGCGGGGTTCCTCCACTCTTTGAATGCCATGTCCTCAGGGGGATGGGGCATTTTTTGCACTAGTGTTTCTTTTCATGAAGTCCGTTGTTTAGGCTTGACCTTGGACACAGTTATATCATGATAGTGTCCTTGCTGGTCATCCTTGGGAGTTTTATACTCGGGCAATGTACTTTGACTCGTTTTTATGGGGAAATTTATTAAATCCATAGCTTCTCGCAGATTTGTTTTAGTTGAATCTCTTGGAGGAGTTTTCTTTACAGTAATACCCGGAGTTTCTACCGCTCTGTTCAGTTCTTCCTGTAATGACAGGGGCCTTTTTATTGGTGTTGCAGGGGAAACCATATCGTCTGCATTTCTTTTGGGTGTACAAGAGGTCGAAATTCTGTCAGGGAAAAATTGGGTTTTTGGAAATATTGTATAATCTAATTCTCCTGCGCTCTCCAATGAAAAGCTTATCTGATCTTTTGGCGTTTTTATTTCAGGAAAAAATCCTGGTATTAGGGATTTTTTCTTAGGAATAACTAGATTTTTCATTGCTAAAAATTCTTCAAAGTTTTCCTCATCACTGTCATCTTCAAAATAATCTTGTTTAAAATTAAAGGGTTTTAGCTCTGCCAATCTTGATCTAGGGGGCTCATTTTCGGCATCTGACGAATCAGTAGAGGAGGGACGTGATACCCATCTTTCCGGAAATTTGGCTCTTTTTATTCTGCTAAAATGTGCCTTGTAAGTTCTTCCGCTATTGGGGTTTTCCATTTTAAAAGTATAATCGTTATCGTACTTTTTGACTATTCTGTACGGCCCAGAGTATTTTTTGGAAAATTTTTTTGCCTTCCGTTTTTGTTTCGTTCCTTATGTAGACGCAGTCTCCTACTTCGGAATCCATATTCCTCTTTAATTTGGTTTGGTTTCTTAGCTCTTGGTTTATTTTACATTTTTCCAACTCTTGCCTAACTATTTTATAAGTTTTCCTCATCCTATTTATGAATTCGTGTTTGTAGTCCTCCGAGCTATTATAACACTGCCGAGACTAATTAATTTCATCATAGGGGATTCTAAAATCATGACCGAAAAGTAAAACAAATGTACTGGCTCTGGTTTTTTAAGAATAAGCATTGTTGATCACCCCACTTAAATAAGGCAAGAATTTATCTTAGTAAATATTCTTGTTTTTTTTCTAAATAGTTAATACGTTAGAAAATATTTATGCCTATTTTCTATTTTACCATTAGCTTGTGGGTGGTACGGGGCTGTCACCATTTTCTCTGTATTAAGAAAATTCATTAAATCTTTTCTTACTCTTGAAACAAAATTGCTTCCGTTATATCTTAAAATTTTATTTGAAAAACCAAATTGTAAAAACAAAGTTACCAACGCCATCCTGGTGGCATAATCACCTTCATCCCTTAATGCTTTTGCAAAAGTAAATCCTGAAAAGTGATCTATAATAGAAAGAATACAAGTATGGCCTCTGTTGGTAACAGGCAAGCCTCCGCTCGCTCCGTATAGGTCAAATAAGATAATATCGAAGGGGTACTTTGATACCGGGACCCTTCCCATAGGAGGATTAGGACAAGCTGGGGGAATTTTTATTAAGTTACATGCTTCGCATGTACTAACAAATTCTTTAAGTTATGTTATTGCCGAGGGCACGTAAAAATATTGTTTACTTTTAAGGATGGTGTTTATTGCCCCTAAGTCTCTACCTGCGTTTTAATGAAAATACTATATGGCATTCATTATTAATCTTTTGTTCAATTGAATTCTAACAGAAGATTAGTTTCTATTTGTTTTAGAAATTCCAATTATGCGCAATTCTCCTTTATCCAGACCAAAGAGATATTGTGTATCTCTTTTCTCATAGTTTTGAATTTATACGGTAACGCCTCATCATTCACGAAATAATTAATAAGCGACGAACATATTTTGTCCTTTTTTTGCTTTCTTTTTATATTTTCTAAAGACAAGGGACGATAGTTAACCTTATTTTCTTTTACTGTGTCTTTGACTTTGTTTTTCTTAAATTCATGTTTGCTCTTAGCATTGAGTGCGTTAACTTCATTTTCCTCATCTTCCGACGGAATATTTTCTGGGTATCTACTCAAAAAGTCACAAGCTGCATTTTGTTTACCTTTTAAATATTCAAATTGGTAATCTAGATCTTGGATTTGCATAATCCATCTAGCTAGAATGCCCGTGGGGTTTTTAAATGTGCGCAGGTACTACAAGCTTTTATGGTCTGTTCGTCGTATACATTTTCTACCGATTAAATAGTATCAAAATTTATCCAAGTGTTAGTTAATACATACTAATTCTAAGTTTGTGGTGGAATAATTGCTTTCGTCTTTTGATAAAGTTTTATTCGAATAGCATATAACTTTTTAAATTTGTTTTTGTTAGGCGGTCCCTGGAAAAGATGAAGGTATTCTACCGGGAATATTTGCAACATAATTTCGCCAATGCCCTTTAAACTTGTATCGATTGTAACGACGAAATGTCCATTCTTAAAATCAGGCATTGATAATCTCGGTTCAGAAGTGAGTACCTTTTTGAGGCGGTCTAGGGAAGTTTGAGCTTCCTGGGACCAGGTAACATCTTGGGAGTTCCCTTTAGCTAATTCCGTGAGGGGTTTCGCAATTTGGGCGTAATTGCGCACGAATTTTCTAAAGTAGCCAGTAAGACCTAAAATTCCTCTTAATTCTTTCATAGTTCTAGGGGGTTTGAGGTTTTCAACACATTTTATTTTATCAGGGTCTGGGGATATCTCTCCTTGTGTTACTACTACTCCTAAAAATTTAATTTTAGGTTGAAATAAATTTACTTTCTCAGGCCGGCATTTTAAATTGCCCTGTCTTTTCGAACACCTTAGCTAATGTTGCTAAGTGTTGTTCAGTGTTTTCTCCCACGCATATTACATCATCAACAAAATGAATGATATTTTTTAATCCTCTTAATCGGTGTAATAGGGGTCTACATAGCGCACTTGAACTTGCTTTAAGTCCAAATGGTACTCTTAAGTATTCATATGAACCACATTAAGAAGATTAAAATGCAGTTTTATGGACATCTTTTTCAGCTATTTTCACTTGGTGGTAGCCTTGGGTAAGGTCCAAGGAAGTAAAAATTTTGTTTTTGCTTGAAATTGAGTAAAGAATTTCATCTATTCTTAGTAAAGGAAATGTATAGCTAACTGCTTGTTTTTTGAGGGTTCTATAGTCTACATGAAGTCTAAGGTCACCATTCTTCTTTGGTACTAAGATCACTGATGTATGATACGGAGTTATACTTGGGAGTATAACTTAATTTTTTTTCTAATTTATGAATTTTATTTTTTAACCATTCCTTGTGCTTGTACGGTTAACGATATGACTGTTTTGCTACAGGATTACCAGTCACTAAAATTTAGTTCTCATAAAATGACATAGGTCCGATGTCAACTTCAGATTATGAAAATAAGTACTTAAAATTCAATAATAATTAAAATAGTTTTTTCTTAAGTTCCAAGTCCGTAATATGATCCATATTAAATTTGTTTAAGAATTGCGATTTAGTTAAAGGATATTTGTTATTTGAGGTTTTAATGCCGTTAACTAGGTTTCTTTTAGATTTTTCTCATCTATTTAAATCATTCTCCGATAAAACTTTGATTTGAACTAAACATGTCCCCTTTCTTAATGTAATTTGTATCATTATCGTGGTTATTGGATACCAAAATAAAACCTTCTCCTTTGTCATAAGATATAATCCTTTCCTCACATAGCATATTCTCAGGAATTTCGTTTGATGGGGTGGTAAACCATAATTTGGACATGCTAATCACGGGTTCAATCATCTGTGATATTTGAATTTTCTGCATCGTTTTGGGAGGGACTTTTGTTTTCCTTATCGCGAATCCGTAATATTTCTCTTTATTTTCATTGTTTATTAGATTCATACTGGCGTTATGCTTCGCCATTGCGGCATCTTGCGGCGTCACGTTGGGTTTTACTATGTTTTTCCATAATTCCACTATTTTCTTTATTTCGTTTGACCTGTACTGTCGCATATTTCCTATTTTTATTTTCGCAGATTCAATACATTTATTATTTAAATTTACTTCATCTCTGCAATGTCTCTCAGAATAATTGGACAAGTTTCTGATTATTCCTTTTTCTCCTTGCGAGACATGAGGTTCAAAAGATTGCGACATTATACCGTCAGAAATTTTGTTTACTGTTACGTTGTCTTCGTAACCTCTGTTACGATTTCTTAAGGTAGAAATTTCTTCCCCTACCTTAGCCGGGTAGACAAGCCTCTCGTTCGCTACGTCTAATAGTACTCTATTAGACCTTAAAAAATTATGCGCCGATAATTGCTTCGAAAGGAAAGTTATCGCATATTATAAAATTTTTCGGAAAGATCCTATTGTCCCTTTTTACGTTTAGGCAAATTGAACCTCTTGCATCCAATTTATATCCTGTCACACTAGTTAAATTGGAATTATTAAAATTTCTTTGTTGCCTAATATGCAGAGGCAACATATTAAATACGCATGAGCTTATGATATTAACTGTGGCACCACTGTCAACTAAAGCCTTAAAATAAACGTTTGCTACACAAAAATCATTAAATATAGGTAAATTGTTAATACAATGACTACAAGACGGAACTACTATCAGTTTGGACCTATTAAATATTCTGGGCACCCTCTGGGTCCAATTTATATTTCTTACGGGCCTGAAACGTTTCCCTGCGGATTTATTTCATGCATCGATACCTTCAATGTATATTAAGATGTTTGTGAGTCTCTAGGCCAGTTTGATTGGTTCATGTTTATCTGTTTTCACCAAAAAACATTACGGAAATTTGTGAATCTTGTGTCAATGTTGTTTATGTGCGGTGACTTCTAATGTCAGTATCTTGCAAAATTTTCATTTCTTCTTGATAAATTTTCGTGATTTCTACATGCTATTTTCACATCATATTGTCTTTGGCGAGTATTTGGGTTGTCAAATCGGTAATTTATTTGTCTATTTGGGGGAGGGTTATACAATTTTGGTTGGTACGCGTTGTAAGGTACTGATTGGCGCAATCTTCCCTGGCTATAGCCTAGTGCACCACCGGCACTAAAATTTGTTCTTCCGAACAAATGGTTGCCATAATGTTGCATACTGCCGACAGCAATTCTTGGTATACGGTTGGGGACATAATGGCACTCTCTCGCGATATGCCCAACACGATTGCAAATATAGCATCTTATTATTGTAGGGTTATTTTCGTAATTAGATTGTTTGACAGGCTGAAAACGTAATGTTTTCTGCCTAGCGGGTTCTTGCGTTTTATTTCTTTGTGGCACTGGGGAGTTATCCCTTGAAAAGAAATTGGGAGACGCCTGATCTCCCTTGAAGATTAGGTTCGCGTTTGAATCGCCTAGGCTCTTTATTTTTGCCTTACTGTGATTTCCGACAATCGTATCAACTTCGATTAATCGCTCTACCTCCTGAACTGCAAGATCCAACGTCTGAATATTTTTGGATATTACCATTCTATATAGTTTTAGGGGTAGCCCTTGCAAAAGGGTATTTAGTATGACTTTTTCATACAGTTGTCCAGAACCTCTTCCGTATTGTGCATCTACTGAAATGTATATATTATCAAGATGTTCCCTTATATTTTGTGAATTGTTGAAGTATACCGTTCCTTGTTTTAAATAATTTAGGGAACAGGTTTCGATAAATCTGTCTTTAAATGCTCTTAAAAATTTGTCCACCGTATTTATTGGCAAGTTGGCGTCGTCGCCTATAGTATGTTCAATCTGTTTCAGAAAGGTTAAGGCCTGGCCTTTTAATCGTAATAGAAGCATGTCGACTATCGTTTCTAGCCCCGTTTTTGTTAGTTCTACAAACTGGGCCAATTGGATGTTAAGTTCTTCAATATCTTATTGAGCACAGTATTGAGGGATAGACTTTGCTATTTCTATGTTTTTCGCGACCAACTTCTGCGCCATTAATTTTTCTTCTAAATCCTCTGCAATATGTTGTTTTGCGTTTGAATAATTCGAAATAAATTTATTTTTTCACTTAACCTATTTTGGGGGAGGCTAGTATCTCCTATGAGATATTTTAAAGGATTTTCTGTAGTAGCTTAGCGGTTATAGGCTTAATCACTTTAATTATATGTCTGTATCTCTCCAATAATTAAATTTAAATTAAAAAGTTTTATAGCCTAATTAGTTCGCAAGTTTTCCTCCAATTTCCGACCGTGCTATTTGTAGCGATAAAAGAAGATTGTGGCTATAAAAGAATGGACTGGGCTTAATTGCGGTAATAAATATTGACCGCGTCAAATCTAATATCGTACTTTAAAGCTGCGAACACCTTACCTTTACACCTTATAAGCTCTCCGATCGCGCCGCTTATGGCGCTAAAGATTGTGCTATTAAGGCCTGTGCCACCCTCAATTATTGAGAGAAAATAAAATGTGTAGCCATATAAATGTGACCTCTTTTCCTCGAGCTATCTGGAGATCAGATTCCCTGGGAACGTACCTTGGAGATATGCGAACTAATTACCTGTCGTTAGACTAGATACAGACATATAAAATGAAAAAAACACAGGTAAAAAGCAATGGATTTTTTTAGACTTACATATTTAGGTGAACAGCATTGGGTCACTTCAAATGACAACAACGGTGACTGAGATACAACAATGAAAGAATTGCAAAGCTTGAACGACAAAATAATCCTGTCCATATAAAAATGAGAGCACGAAAAACACTTTTCTTCACTATATATTCTAAGTGATCATGTGCCGTGGGATCTACCCCACGATTGGCCTAAGTCCTGAGGTGGACCAAACCCTCCATCCAATAATCTGTCTTAATTATTTCTGATGATTCAAACGTTCACACGGCTCATATAGTTTAAACTTCCTTAGAAATATTGTGCGTAGCATTTTTTTTATTACCCACTATCTTAGCGAAATCCAAAGCTTGGATAGTGCCGTTCTTTGTCTTAGGCTAACTGCAATTTTTCTCTTTGCTGATTAATGACTTTTCTTTCTTTTTGAAACTAGATTTAAACTTAATTAGAGGAAGTCGGAATTATCTTTAGAAAGAAGGAACTTTATTTTGGTATTTTAAATATATCGCTCACGGTACAGCCCTCACGGTATTACTCACGGTACAGCATCCGTGATCTTTCTTCTGGCAAAAAATGTATAAGTCCACATTTTTGTAGATAGGTGCTTGAAACTTCTACAGTAGGGTACTCTGATACGCTGAATATGACGGTGTGATTTTCATTGAGGTTCTATAATTTTTAGGGGGTCTTCCCCCCTTTTTTCTAAAATCAGCCAAATTTTCTTAGGCGCGTAACTTCTGATGGGTAAGACTAAACTTGATGAAACTTATATATTTGAAGTCAGCATTTAAATCTGATTCTTTTGATGTATCTATTGGTATCAAAATTTCATTTTTTAGAGTTTTGGTTACCATTGAGCCGGGTCGCTCCTTACTTACAGTTTGTTACCACGAACTGTTTGAAATCGATTTACCTTACGATTACCAGGTTTTTTATTTGGCTCCAAAGTCCCTCATTTTGGGTGGAAACTTGGATATGGTAAAAAAAAAAAAATAAAAAAAAAAAAAAAAAAAATAATAATTGCAAACGATTCCCATATGGGAATCGTTTATAACGATTATAACGAAAAAAGTATATAACGCATGTTATTTTGGAATAGGTAAAAACGCAACCAATCGCAAAGGGCCGTATTCAGGATTTTTTTTAGAGGGGTCTTTACACAAAACAAACTTAAAAAACCCATCAAAATTTCTTTGTATTCACTTTTTTTTACATTTTTTACGAATCGGATAAAAATTTAGGGGGGGGGGGGGGACAAACTCCCTAGCCCCACCCCTGGCCCCAAGGCCCCATGCAGCCTTGAAACGACAGACCTTGCTTAATATCAGAACAAGGATTTACAATCCTTGTTCTGAGTTTTGTAATAAACTCAGGAGTTTGTAATAAACTCAAGGTTGAGTTTTGTAACAAATATCACAAAGCACCTTCAAAACTACAACAGAAAACAGTAGCAATAATCTTAGCAAGGGGCATGGAAATTTTTCCAAATAGAGGCCATAGGGGGGATATCATGTCTGACGATGTTTTCTTTTTGAGGCCCAAGTATCCAAGAGAGGGTCTTTGGATGATCATTCGGGTAGTAGATCGGGGATACTCCACCTGTTCCATCTCCACTCCATCCAGGTATGAATATTTACACTAACCGTTTGGGATTTCCTCCTCCTCATCAGATCCAGTAGTGCATACAATCAAGGAAAGTCTTTCCTCAGGGGATTTTGTAAACAATTTTGAGGCCTCTTCACAAGCATCCCTCCAATCGGAATCATCCGGCACATTAAAACCATATTTGTCGCTATCATCCTTGGATGTAAAGATTTTTACATTTCTAGAAAAAAAAATCATTACAAAAGAGAAATATTTTTGAATATTTGGAACAAATTCAATTAAATGTCGTATTAAACATAGCTTTCTTAAAAACTAATTAAATATATATATATATATAAATATATATATATATATATATATATATAATAAATATATATATATATAAATATATAAATATATATAAATATATATAAATATATATAAATATATATATATATATATATATATATATATATATATATATATATATATATATATATATATATATATATATATATATATAATATATATATATATATATATAAGTATATTTGAGCCGTCCTAGCCGAGTGGATTGGTGCGCTGGATTTAGCATCCTTTGTCCAACAGGACGAGGGTTCGAATCCTAGTGCACCCAATTATTTGGTTTGGGATGGGGATCAGTAGCGTGACTCTGTAAGCTGAGCCAGAGTCGACCCAGATTTAAATGGGTACCTGGAAAAATCTGGGGAAGGTAAACAGGAGGGGATGTGTGAAAGCACAGGATCGTTGCCCCCCCCCCCACCATTACACTTCCAAACTGAAGGGCCAAGAAACGGATATCAGCACCGCCGGTATGGACTGTAAAGTCCAATGCCAGATTATATTATTTTTGTTTGTTTTTTTAAACAGGCACAAGTCAGAATTATGACGAGAACTTTTGAGCAGTTGTTCCAACCGATTTGTGGCCATGCCCCACCTAGGCTTTTCTAAAATCCCGATGGCCCCTCGTGATATTTAAATTGTGTTATTCAAAATTTTACGTGCATTCACGTGAAGGAAGCTCAAAAGGCCATTAAATCGGCTTTTTTGGGGAGTTTATACTATTAAAAAATAATGTCTGAATACAACACCTTTTATACAGCGTATAACATCATTGCAATACTATCATGTATATTTATTGCTATTTAAATACATTTGAATTTGACGTCACTCACATGAAAATGTTTTTTTTTTAATTAAGGCTCTAAAGTATAGTCAGCCGAAGGGTGCACGTCCTGCCCATGACCCACCAAAATATTACCATGCCCAACCGGTGGGGCCTGCGTTTCATGTTGGGAATTACGGATTTAGAGTCGTAAACACCCGAATCTCGAACAAAAGCATATAAATCAAAGAAACGAAAGAAAAGGCGGCGACACGGAAAAACTAAGCAAAATTTTAAAAATTACAAGTATAGCAAAGAATAAGCAAATGAAATTTCCTGGTAAAGAAGGTTCAATTAAAAAGAGATAAAAGCGAAGAAATTAAAATAAATATAAATGAATAAATTGAAATGAATGAAAGAATGTTCTTTATTACCCATCTATAAACAAAAAAAAGAAGAAAACGACGGAGCACAATAAAAGAAAGGAAAACCAAACAAACAAGTCACAAAGATATACACAAATTACTAATAATACTAAATCTAAAATTATACAAAAAATAAATACCCCGTTTGGGATAAGGAGCGACAACATTAATGCTTTAGAAACAAAATTATGGAAACTACAACAGAGAATTATGGAAAACTGGCCGCCCAGAACAGATTATATTAAATATCTAATCTAACCAACTCCATATATTAAATATTTAATTAAAATACACCTATATAAAAGTTTATCTCACTGAGACTAAGCTAATTATCTCCGAATGCAGACAGAGAAACCAGTTTTATTCAGATCAAGAACTTGAGTGTGGTCGGGATAACTGATAAGTACCCCGTTTTTTGTCTTTTTATTTTTTTGTTGGGATAACTGATAAGTACCCGGTTTTTTTGTGCGCCCTTCCACGGGTGAGAAGAGGACTGGTAACTCAGTTTCTGAAACTGTTCATCCCCGGCCTGAAGCGGTTCCACTACACCGAAACGGTTAACGATGTACATATTCTTGAACCACCAAGGGGCCTGAAGTAAAAACTTCGCTTACTTAAAATAGCACTTTCGCAACCCTCGCCTATCAGATTCCGTAAAAATGTCCCACAATGGGGTCAAATATAGAATATGCGGGAGAGCCACACTACTACAGATTCGAGAAAGGACTTTCCGTTCCGGATTACGCTGCGATGTAACGACACTAGCATAAGCAATGCTAAGTTTGCGCTCAACATTCCAAAGCAAAAGCTTTCGTGTATTTCTAATCGAAGACCCAATCGGGAGACCTAAATATGTTAGTATAGCAGTAACTTCTTTCTATTGACCATCTCCCAGAATCTTCTATCTCCCAGAATCGGAAAAAGTGACACTCAACTTTATTCAAGTGGTTGTGTTGATGATTACTACCCTCTTTGAATACGCCACTATTCTTTTCCGCAATCGATTCTGATCAGATGTTTAAACGAGTGGCTAATCTTTTTTATATTCAATTCGTCCTTAGTTTAATGTTTGAAAACTTATAATGTCTTTAGTACTAAAATTTCCCAGAGACATAAACTGATTCTATTAATGAGAGTAGTTGAATTCTAAAGTATTGCGCCTATTACCTGGTTTGTGCTTTATTAAATTTTTTAATAGCACTGTTCCTTTTGTGTATTATACTTTCCATTTTTGCGTTGTGTCAGTTATTTACTTTAGGTTTGAAATACTGGGTTTCCCAGTTCAATCACTAATAAAGTATCTATGTTTATTTAATTATTTTGCTCAAAACCGAGGAGTATATAAGACACATAAATGAAATTGCAAAAGAAAAACAAAATACTTCAACAAACGAAACAAAGCATTGATTTAAAACAGGCTCCATGTAAAATACGTAAGAAAAAAACAACAAACAAATTATTAAACATTATTTAAGTTCTGAAAAAGGGGAAAAGGTTATGGATAAAGAGAAAATTGTAAAACTTGTGATACAAATTATCCCTCTTAATTCTAGCTATTTCCAACAGCTCAGTGCTCAAAACTAATTCAGTGTTACTAAAACAAACTGGAAAACCAAGTAAAAATTTACAATATTTAAAATAGCAAACGTGAATTAAAGAAAAGTCGCAGATTTTAAAATCTCGAAAAAGAAGGGCAGGATAGATAAGATTATTGAGCAGGGGAGGATGTTATGGATAGGATATAGGACATTAAAAAAGGTATTATTGAGCAAAATGCCTTTCTAATAAAGAATTTTTTTTCGGTCGGTTCGTTTCAAATTATAGGCTCTATCCTATTTCTATGGGATTTCCCGGGCCCAAATATGGGATTTGAAAGTCCTTGGGATAAGATCTGTGGTAGATGGCGGGGGAAGCCTGATCGCATAAATTTGCCATTTCCCGAGTTTCTGCATTTTATTTATTTGTTTAATTCAAATACAAACTATACAAATAGTAAAAAAAAAAACAGTAAAAATCAGATACACATACCGTGCCAACAATTGACTGATACAGGTAAAATACTTGGAAACACTCTTGTTGCTTTCTGGGCATCAATTTTGATATGAGGTCAGTTTTCCTCTTTGCAAGACACTGCTCCGTTCTCGCAGATTCCACCATCTGCTCTCTTTCACTTGTTTTGGACTTCACAGCTCCTTCGAGCAAAGATACAGCTAGGGCAATGTCTATGGAACTCTTGGACTAGGCAGCCTTCTTCATTCTGTCGGTCGCTTTCTGAAGTATAGTATCTGCTACTGTTCTCTTTTCTTGCTCTGACGCTGCAAGTCTTTTCCTTTTGCCTTCCAGGTCATCTATTTCTTTCTTTTTGTCGTGGACCTCCTGCAACTTCCGCTTGTTGTCCTCTTTGAAAGCTGCTTTCTCCTTCTCGAATAGCTCTTTTTTTTTCTTTTCATCCAGATATTGTTGATACCGAGACCGTGCGGAACGTGCACGATTCAACAGCGCTTTTGTAATAACAAAGCGTCCTGGTTTTCCTCCATAAAGCCTCAACGTGTCATATACCATGAGTCTCGCATCAAGAGCGCTTTGAGACATTAATGCCTGGTCTTCACCGAGAATTCTACCATAACACGAGATCCCAAGCTCAACATCTGCACTGCCATACGACAACGTCAGCACCGTTTTGATGAGCTTGGTAAGTTACGGGTAGTTGCTGTCCCCGCGCTCATTCACCAGTCCAAAATAATGGCTACAAAAATGATTGATCCGAGTAATGTACTTAAGGGGTCTAGTTTCCGTTCGCAAAAGCATCAACTCAGCCTGGGCGACGTCTGAGCGTACTCCAATCGCTATCTCACGTGCCACAACCGCTATATCTGCAATGCTTCTTGAATCCTTCATGTTGATCCGACTCAAACAGCGTAAAGCCTCTAGAAAACCATCCTTTTTCCAAAGGACATTTGTTCAAAATATGGCGAATACCCGTAATTAAATGTGTTCGCACACTGACATAGAAAATGGCCTTGTCTTTCAGTGTTGCTTTGTCACTAAAAGCTTGTTCCACATTTTCTGAACTTTTGGGCTTTTCTTCAAATTTCTCAGCAAGGTTTAACATTTCTGGTGAGAAATTTTCAGTCTCAGTCACGAGATCTGGATTAAAGACCCGTCCGCAAAGCATCACAACTAGTCTTTTGATCTCTGAGTGCAGAACATGAATGAGAGGCTCTTATTTCTGGAACAGTTGGGTGAAACTCATGAACAGTTCTGCTGAGGCTAGAACAAACTCGAGTTTGGCCTTCATCGTCGCACTTCTGATATAAACCCCAATCTTCAGAAATTTGGGAGTGGACAGAAGATACTTCAATTTTTCTCTCTCGGCACGAAGTTCAAGAAGTACTCTAGGATTGCCGGCCACTACTGCAAGATTCTAGCAAGGGCACGTCCGATCGTCAGCCACCGGCTTGGGACATGCTTCATGAAAGCATTCTCTCGCACTACCACTTTCTTTTGGCACTTTCGATAGTCTTCACAACGTGCAGGCCAGTCGTCAAAAAATTAATGCATAAAAATAACAAAGTCGGAACATTCTTCTCCGAACACCTGAAGATCTTCCAAGAAGCCTTTATGGATTATATGGATGTTGCAAGTACCAATGTTCAACATTCCCTTTTCTCACTTTCTTTTTTTCGGCATTGAACATGTTCGAAATGCTTTTGTTGACGTTTGGTCCGTCACTTCAAAGTGTGATCAGTTTTTCAAGTGGCGGCTGATTCTACTTAATGGCTGACATATTCTTCCTATACAGGTCATCACTTGTCGCGTGGCCCATAAAACTTGTGCATAATTGTCTGCTCTGGGTTTCGTTTCCGTATGAGGCCTAATATTGAACAAGGATCTGTAACTCTTTCATACCAGCGTTGTTGGTTGTCTTGTCATATTCTAGTACAAAATATAACTGAATGTCCTTCCCAAGTATTTGCTTACAGTAAGGATGCAGCGCATCGGTGATCAGACACGTGAGTTTCTTCGCATATAGGACATTCCGTTGGAGATCTTACCGAGGAACATCGCATGCAAGCTTCAAACAATATGGTCTGAAGAGTTAGCAGACATGGAACTCCGTATTGTCTGAAGTGCCCATATTAACT
>NC_142803.1:18402559-18495059 GCF_049724085.1 Artemia sp. Qi Xiang Cuo
CAATCGTAGTTTTGTTTTTAAGAATGACAAAACAATAGATTGAAACTTGCAGTTTAGAGACATAATTTCACATCTATTTTTCCGCGGTGATGGGCAATCAACCGGGGCGCCGCTAAGGGGGGGGTGGGGGAGTCCCTCCACCCAAGTTCCAAGGCGTTGGCACGCAGTGCCGACGTCTTGGAACTTCAGGCGTCTTAATTTAGCTTATGTGTCCGCATTTGTCGGCACACTGGACGATTTTGTTGGCACCTTCTATATCCCCACTCAAAACTCTAGCTTCACCCCTGATACTCAAGTAAGGGTATGCCCTCACTCACATTCTTGTTAGTTGTTGTATCAATAAATGAAGCACATATTTCATTTTCCGATTTCGTCTTTTACAAAATACCTGGATTTTTTTCTATTATACTGGACTTTTTCAAAATACTGGACTTTTTTTCTATTGAACTTTTGAGTTCTTTGCACATCTGAGACAATAACTGTTAACAAAATGGGGAAGGATTCCAGCCCGCTCCCCCCTGAAGATCGATACAAAATAATCTGACAAGAGAAATGGAGATATAGAACTGTTCTTTTTACGTTGTAGATCCGACCTTTCTTTTAAAATCCTCGTAAAATTTAGCTGTGGACACTGTATGAGTTAACTTTAAACACAAATGTGCACTGGTAATGTGCACTGGCACTGTGCACTGGTGAATCCGTGAATTCAAATATTAACTTATGAGTCAATTTAAGATTAAAGGACCCATTTAAGAAGATCAAACTTAAAAAGAAAGTTTCCAGTGACAATTAAAGAGTGAATCTAAAACTTAAAACGAAAAACAATTTAGCTTATGTAAAGGACAACCTAGACAGTCAATCATTTTGATCAAAAGCTTCCGTCAATCAATTGATTAAAGCATGATTGATAGTCTAGGAACCGAATGAGTAATTCAAACTTCCTATTAATCTCCGTGAACGCTTGATTCAAGTGTCAAACAGGTTCAGAGATGGTCAATCATGCTCTAATCAATTGATTGACAGAAGCTTTTGATCAAAATGATTGACCGGCCAGGGTGTCTTTAAGATATCAAACCTAAAACGAACAGAAATTTTTACAAATAAAGAAATGAAACCTAGAATTATCAAAATTAGAGTGAACAGTAAAGTCAGACTTAAATGAAAATAAGTAACTAAATTAGGTTTTATAAGGACTAAAACAAATATAAGGTTTTTTACAGTATAGAAACTAAATAAATTGCCAGAAATGCTTTGTGTCAAGAAATTTCAACGCAAATAAGTATACAACGCAATAATAACGTAGCGTTGTCATCCCTCAAGCCATCAAAAAGGATTATTTCCATTAAAAGGGAAAAATCACTGGCAAAGATTATATATGCCAACTATATATTATTGGTAGTGTCGGTAAGAAAATCCAGTGCAGATTATCATTTTGAGTGCCATGTTCAACACGGGCGAATGTCTTCTCAGAACCAATTTTCAACCTTGCTATTCTGGCGCGTTACAATTTCCAGGAAGCCGTGTCTAACACGCTTGGACCTCGAAAGATGAAAACGCTTTAAAGTTTTACTGGGTTGAACATGGAGAGCCTGAAAACACAACTCATTTATGGTAAACCCGTTTACATGTACTAATAAACCAAAGATGGAAAACAAATACAAAGAATTTAAAGCTGGGGGGGTAAAATTTTCTCCGATTCTCAAAAAAGAAAGTACACTACTGTATTTTTTTCACAAAAATTTAGGGGGAGTTTGTATTTTTTTTTATTTAAGGGGGGGGGCAAATTTTTCATTTCCTTCAATTTTTGCAAACGAAAATACAAAAAAAAGGATTCTTTCAACGAAAAAAGAAAACAAACGATATTTTTTTCAATCAGGGTAGAGGGAAAATTATAAGAGGCAAGAATAAACTACGGTATTTTTTTCTCTTTTTGTATCCCTCTGAGGCTATTTGACTAGTTGGACTAATAAAACTAAACTAATTGCTTCACCTATAGTGATATTGAAAAACAAAACTCCTTAATAATAATAATAATTTATTTTCTGTCCGCTTTACAAATGGAGACAAATAAGCGGAGTAAAAAAGAAAAGAAAAAAAAACACTCATCGACCAGAACAAAATATTTACACTAACTTACAATTGCAGTACAAGACGAGCTAGAGGTGAGTCAGCAAGAAACTGTATGCTTCGGCGGTAAGCTCTTGCTTCTATTCCCCCAATTTTAGTCACTGGGTCAATTATTCCATAACGGCTGCTACTAAAACTATTTGAATACCACAAGGGCGAACCTAACGAAAATTTTGCCAACTTATAATAATGGGTACACAGCTGTCGTTTTTGCGTAACTTTTAGTAACTCCCAAAGTGGGGATATATATAGAATAGAAGGGGTAACTACAGCGTTGAATATTTTAGCAAGAGTCGCTTTATTAACACTATTTCTCAAGCTTACTGCTTTTCCATAACATTTTGAAAGAGACCAAGACACATTGTCTTTAATAAGCCCAATAGTGGACCTAGTGAATTAATACTGACCAGTATCTGACCATCAACAATTAATACTGACCAGTATCTAATTGTTGATATTATAGTGAAATAAAAGACAAATTGTAATATAATATTATATAATAATATTATGATAATAATTATAATTATAAATATATGATAATTATAGTTATATAATTACATTATTAGATAATAAATATCATATATATTCTAATCAAATATTATATAATAAATATTATAATTTATTATAATTATTATGTATATAATAATAAATACATTTTCCTTTAAAATATATCTTACAATAAAACTGCCCATAGTATGTATTGAGTTTTTAGTAAAGTGCAAAACAGTCTAACCTTTTAGCTGTTCACTGAAGTTTACTGTTTAAAAAATTCTTACTTTGAAACTATTTCCTTCTTTTAAGTCTATTCCAGTTCGAACGCCCTTCTTGTGAAAAACTTATCCAGCTCTTGGTTTTGTAGCTCAGCTTTCCAGAATCTCAATACCGATTTACTTCAATACACAAATACTTAAGCTTCTGATAAGCTTATAAAAAAAACAGACCTTTTTTGAAAAAAAGCCCAATTGGTTATTGACTATGGGGTATAAAACATTGGGGAGGATGGAGGGTTCCAAAAACTCTGGTTAGTGTTGGCTAGCAGTGCTGCTTTCACTATTCCCAGATTTTGGAGAAATCCCCAAAGTTTCTTCAAAAGTTGTTTCTTCTCAATGAAGATTCCAGCTGTAACAATTTGCTGGGGTTGGCAGTTAGACTTTTGAAGCTACCTCTTTGCCCATTCAAGGGGAGATGTGCAACCCTAAAATTTATAGTATCTTTCCGTTTACTTCAAACATTAATTTTGTTCAGATTAACGTTTTGTTTTTCATAAATCGACAGTGACGATGCTGCACAATTAATTTGAGCAGTGTTTGGAGCTGATAACTTTCATGGCAAAAATTTTATGTTCCTTGTGCCTTTATTGGCTTGTTGGAAGGTTGTTGTTTGAGATTAATTAAAAAAAACTTTTTCCACAAAATAAGTTTTTCAAAGAAAAGTACAGAACTCCATTAAACCAAAAATGAGCAAAAATAAAATCAAATAATCTACAAAGCGTGAAACCACCACAAATCAGCATCGATAAGTAAATGAAACCCAAAACGAGCAGAAATTACAATAAATAACCGAGTCATACTCAAAACGAGCAAAAATTAACATGAGTAGGGCTCAAAACCCCTATGCCTTCCCAAGGCCAGAACATAATTTGCACTTTACTGAAAAAAATATAAGCGTTTTTACTTTTATAACTTTAATAAATCAAATAATATTAATATTTTGATTAACAAATATCAGTATAAGTATATTAAACTGACAATGCTCATTCCATTTGTATTTTTTTCTACAAAGTTTCTACAACAACGCCTTACATAAAAACCTTATATGCCCTCAGGGCATAACTTAAAACCCTTGCCCTGGGGGTTGTGGGGGAGTGTCTTTCTCAAAAACATAATTTCTATCTGGAAACCAACTACGCTGAACAAAATGGCTATCTCAAAGATTTGATTGGGTGGGTTTGGGGGAACGAGGGGCGTGCGGGGGGGGGGGCTAATTGCCCTCCAATCATTTTCGACTATTAAAAAGGGTACTAGCCCTACGAATTTCCAATCGAATGAGCCTGTTTTGAAGTTACTACGACAACGCCTTCTATAAAAACCTTATATACCCCAGGGCATAACTTAAAACCCTTGCCCTGAGGGTTGTGGGGGAGTGTCCTCCTCAAAAACACATTTTCTATATGGAAATCAACTACGCTGAACAAAATGGCTATCTCAATATTTTGATTGGATGTGTTCGGAGGAATGATGTGCGTGGGGGGGGGGGGCTAGTTGCCCTCCAATCACTTTCGACTATTAAAAAGGGCCCTAGAACTCTCGATTTCTAATCGGATGGGTCCCTTTTGAAGTCTCTACAACGACCCCTTCCATATGAAGTGCCCTGCTCTAAAGTAAAAAAATAATATATGGTACATTGTGCCAACATTGTACTTATATGCCCTCAGGGCATAACTTAAAACCCTTGTCCCGAGGGTTGTGGTTAAAAAGGTTACTAGCCCTACGAATTTCCAATCGAATGAGCCTGTTTTGAAGTTTCTACGACAACTCCTTCTATAAAAACCTTATATGACCCCAGGGCATAACTTAAAACCCTTGCCCTGAAGGTTGTGGGGGAGTGTCCTCCTCAAAAAGATACTTTCTATCTGGAAATCAACTACGCTGAACAAAATGGCTATCTCAAAATTTTGATTGGATACTTTTGGGGGAATAAGGGGCATGGGGGGGGGATAGTTGCCCTCCAATCACTTTCGACTATTAAAAGGGCACTAGCCACCCCAATTTCCAATCGAATGAGCCCTTTTCGAAGTTTCTACGACAACTCCTTTGACACGAAGTGCCTGTAGAAGAAAGAAGAAGAAAAAAAACCCATTGTGGCCACATCATTCTTTACTTAGGCAGCGCTAGCGCGCTGCCTATGATTTCCCATTGAAATTTCAAACGCCTATCTTGCAGCTGTTTATAGAGATGTTTTGATAACTTCTGCTGACTCAACATTGACTGTTTTCTGTGAAAGCTTGTTCTAATCATTCATTTGTTAAATTCTTTTTTAAAAAAAAAACAGGTTGCACTGTTGCTTTACTTAATCTTCTTGAATTCTCTCAACTAAAATGATCATAAACTGGCTTACCAAAAAGTTTTGGAGTTTCTCTCATGGTTAGATATTGCCATCTAAGTAGAATATCACTGGGGTTAGGTCTATAGACCAATACCACTGCTACCTATAATTTACTGCAGGACCATGGCGCCTGAGGTCAGCACAGATCTCCAAGCCTCTCCTAGATCCCACTCAATTTAGAGCTTCCCTCTTTACCTCCTCCCATATAGACTGAGTTTTCTTTAAATCTTTTCTTGTGATCTTTTCCCACTTCCAAATCTAGTTGTTATTTTCCCAATTTTAGCAGGGTAGGTTGCTTTTGTCAGACAGGGGAGAGTGCAAATTAATCATTTTTTTTATTAGTGGTCCTTAAATTGTAACAATTTATTCATCCTTGCAAATGAAAAAAGCTATAAAATTGTAGCATATTGTGCCTACTTTCCAGCCCTGTTTTGATTGAACTTTGATCCAAAAGATATTCTTTATTAATTTGGTTTTCACAAAGACCACTCAGTAACCAGTGCATTTAAGCGTCTTTGTGAATAAATGTTTTGATGTTAACCTTCCAGTTTTTATTTATTTATTTAAGAAGGGGTTTCATATGGTTGATTCTAAAAATCATTGCAAAGATTTAAGTTTTTAGGAATTACAAATCCATGTTTAAATTGTTGTCCATGTTTCTGAAACAAAGATTTATTTGAGTTGTCTTGAAAAAATTTTGTTTCTAGCCCTCTTTCAAGGGAAATTGGTGTTCCTCACAGTTCGGTTTTGGGTCAGCTTTATTTTTAACTGATATAGATAGGATGAGGTTTCATCTCCATGGTGACTGTTTAACATTGTTTCTGGATGAAAAATCTCTCTGTTGATGGTCTTCTTTGAAAATTTAACTATGTTTTAAGAGAATTTCATGCATTCACAGGTGTTTGACTAAGTTAGCAGTTAATGTGACAAAGACAAATTCCCTGGTTTTTAGTAGGATGAGAAAACTTGTTGACCTTAAGACAGAACTTAATTTTCTAGTAAGCCAGTACAAAAAGTTGATTTATTACAATCATAATTTAATAGAACATTTGCAAAAAAGAAGTTTTCAAAAGAAATGTAAAGAGCTATATTAAAACCTAAAACAAGAAGCATTAAAACCCAACAGAAATTTTCATGAATTAATTAACAAAACCAAAAAAAAAACAGAAATTAAAATGAAGTGATGAATAAAAAAGATAATATATAAAAATTTGGTTGAATAGATGATTCCATAAACGCAGATAATTTAAAGTGAATAATCAAGTTATTAGAAAAATTCTGACAAATCTTCAAATTGTCCATGTCCCCAGTCTAATCTTTACATGTAAAACAAGTTTTCCTAGGCCCAGGAATTTTTTGTTGTAATTTTTAACTGTTTAGAAAACAACAAACTTCAACCTCTTCTTGGAGAAACCAATGTTTTTTTTTCTTGTGCATTGAGATCCTTATGGCCCAAGGACTTAGGGATATAAGTTTGAGCTTACCAAAAAGAATGTTTTGCCCTTTTCAAGGTCCAACTTTTAGGGGATACCACAACCACAAATATGCTATATTTCTCTTAACCCAAGTGCTAACAAATTCAAGTTTCAAACTGTTCATAGACAGCAAGATTTTGACCATTTCTGGTCACCCAAATAACCTTCTCCCTAATTTTGGTCCCCTTGGCCCAGGCAATGATTTTTGAAAGAATCCTGAAAGGCAACAAAAGCCAATCAGAAAAAAATTATTGACTATTTTCATGCCCCATATTTGAGGGCCCATTTTCGAACTAAAAAAAACACTGTTAGTCCTCTTTTGGGCCCCAATTTTGGGGGAAAAAACATTTTTTTTCCAGTGGGGCTCTCATGGATATCCAACGTAAGGGCATAGTTCTAGGGCTAACCAGGAAAAAATTCCTATGGCCCATTTTGAGGGCCCATGTACCAAACATAAAATAGATTTTTTTTTTTGTACAGTAGGTTCCCCTTAACCAGAGACTTAAGGCTTCAAGTTCCAAGCCATTCAGAATAAAGGTTTTTTAGCCCTTTTTTGGGGTATATTTCAGGCAAACCAATTTTATCTTTTTACTGTGCACTAGGGCCCTCTTGGTCCATAAACTTACATGAGGAAGTTTCAAGCTGCTTGGGAATAGGAATAAAAATATTCTTTTTTACCCTTTGATCCTGTTTTTGGGGTAATCAATAGTTCCTTTCTATTTTTTCTTTTGCATTAAGGAACCCTCAGACCAAAGACCTGAGAATAAGTTTCAAGACAATAAAGAAAATATTTTTGGAGCAAATGGAATCAGATAAGGACTCAGAAACAGCTTCTAAAGCAGTTGCCTTTGGAGCCACATTAAGAAGAAGTAACTATTGTGAGTTTAAACATAGCTGTTCATTGCTTAGCTCATACTGTAAAACTGATTAAGTTTCTCCAAGACCCCAAACAAGACCTATCAACTGCAAAAGGTTATTTGTCCATACTAAGCAAAATAAAACAGATGAGATTGGAAGGAGATATTGACTTCAAGAAAGTATTTGCATCTTCACAAGCCACAGCATTGCAATTAGGAAAAGAAATAATCTTACCCTAAACATGCAGCCAACAGACTCAAAGAGCTAATGTCCAGCTATCAGGTCTTGATGCAGAACAGTATTACAAGGTGGCAATAAATATTCCATTTTTGGATCATCTTATTTCTGAGTTTAACAACAGATTTAGTTCTGTAAGTGAGGTTTCACATCTGGAGGGACTAATTCCATCTAACTTTTCTAATCACAAAATTGAAGAAGGGTTGAAAGCTGCTATTATCTACTATGAGGACATTTCTGCTTCATCATTAGAGTTATCTGCAGAGATTGGACTTTGGCAGAACATTGGAAATCTGCAATCCCCAAGAACCTTCCACAAGATTGTGAAATTGCTTTGTCAAATGGTAATAGAGGTTTCTTTCCACACATAGAAATTTTATTGCAGATATTTGCTAAGTTACTGGTCACAACTGCCTTGACCAAGCAGAGTTTTTCTTCAATGAGAAGAATAAAGACTTATCTCAGGTCAACCATGACAGAAGACTGATTGAATAGGATTGCACTGGCTCATATTCATAAGGAAAGGGAAATCAATGTAGATAAAGCCTTACACCATTTCAGCCAGTCAAAACCAAGATGAATGTGTTTGTCAAGTTGGGCCATTGAATAAATTATTCATAGCATTGTACTATTAAAAAAAGTTGTAATATTAAAGTTTCTTTTGAATACTTGTTTTTTACATTATTACTGTCCTTTGAAATAGTCAAATTATTTCTTTGTTTTGAACTGTTGCCCTTTAAATTTTAGATAAGAGTAAACCAGCAAAAACTTATACAATACTTCTGCTTTTAGACCTTTTATAATATAAGACATTTAGCCATTAGGCCTATAGAAACTTATTATAAGGTAGAATAAATAAAAATGTACATATAGATTTAGTTTAAAAACTTAATCATTTGAAAAAATAGTAATGTTAATACTAAAAGTATTTCCATACTTGAAATAAAAAGGTAGCAGCTTTAAATGTTCAAATTCTTATGGTCAAAGGGGCATATATGATATGTTAATGCAAAAACATTCTAATGGCTTCAAAATCCTTTTATTTTTTAGTCAATATTTTCAAGTCAACCCATATTTTTTGCCTCTAAACTCTGGTTAATAAAGAGTTGAAAACAGCCTAAAAATGTGTCATTTTACACTTAAATTTCAAAAATTTTCCCAGGGAGGACCCCCAGACCCATCCCTTGCTGGGGGGTATTTCATAGTCCCTAGACCTTCCAGTCCTTTTACCCCCCCCCCCCCACACACAAAAAATACCTGTCCCCCCTTTGGCCTGGCCTGGATCTGCCACTGTCTTTGACAGGTCAGAATATTTCTTTGTTTGACCTTGAATTATCTACTTGAATTCAAATTCTGATCAGATGTTATTTTCTTACACACAACAATAGTACTTGACAAATTTTGCCACAGGGAGATAGTTTTCAGGTTGTACACCATGATAGTCTATGTAACAACTTGATGCTGGATTTTTACTTTTTTTTTTTTCTTTAACAGGCAAAAAGGAGACAGTACATGTTTTTGACCAGCAAGGGAAATGTATCTTGTCTAAGAAGTAAAGGGCATACTGATGTTGGGGCAAATATATGAGCAGTCCATTTTTCACATATTTATGTCTATTCTCCAAGTCTTGAAAATTATTTATAAAACAAACACCTAAGAGCCATCTAGCTAACTTAACTTATCCTAATTTATCAATATTTGCCTTTTAATATATTTTTGGTAGATGACAGTGGTGGTGTTTAACTTTCATATGTAGACTATTTGAGAATGGGTAAATGCAGTCAAATCTATGTTTATTTTTCACAATTTTGTTGAAAAAAAAATTGTACAACAGTGAAAGAAGTAATGATAAAGGTTCTCCCACTGGAAAATATGCTAACTAGGATTATTTCGCACAATATGAAGTAAGAATTTTTTTTTAACATGTCTCCTTATGTAGTAGACTGCTTATACATTTCCACCTTGATGTTATTTACCAATCACCAAAAAATTATGGGAGTGTAGAAGTCATTATTAAGCATATTTATAACTATTTGGTGACACCAAGGGTAAGTCAGGCATATTTTTTCTACAACAACAGAATATTTGAAATAAACAGGAGAGGGCAAAAAGTGAAGCTTTGAAAAGAATGGAGTGTGGGAGGAGTGCACAGGTATAAGCCTAGAATTAAGACTTTAGAGAAGGAAACATGTTACTTCATAATACTCAGAAAACTTGTACTTGTTACATTTTGATTAAAAATTTCTCTGTACTTTACCCCTCTCCCCTAATGTGGTAGGCTAATATATAGCCCAAATTATATATTTTGTAAGCATCACAATTGTATCAACCCATGTAGGCCTACTTGTAACTTGAATCAACTGTGACAAAATCAAGAAACAAAAAACACATAGGAAATATATACTTTGAGCTAGACTATATATCTGCATAGACTATTACAGGGTGGGCAACATACAGTGGGATTACAGTCAAAAAAGTATTAATTAAATTTTTCTGCATAGCCTATTATGAAGTGAAAATTTTTTGTTAGCATGCTCCTTTCTCAACAGCCCTAATTCAAGGCTTAAGCCCACAATTGTATTAGCCTCAAGAAGCTTGATGCTATAGTGAGGGGTTAGTAGGAGACTAGCCTAGGTGAGTGGAAACTTTAAGATATCTTTATGGTTTGATATCTGAGGTGATTTCAGAAAATCTTACTAAAATCTAAAAGTTTACAGTTATTTTCTTTGAAATATTCAATAAGATTTGCCCACAAAGCAATCATTTACCCTGGCCTACAATAACTTACTGGAAGAAAGCAGTTTCCTTTTTGGAGTTTCAATGCCATTCACGGAAGAGACTGCTGAACTGCCATTTTTTTCGTCTTTTGGCTTTGGAGTTGCTGGAGACTTAGTAAAATAGCTGAATAGAGTTTTTTGTTTCCCAGAAGCAGACATTTTTCGATTTTGAAAATAAGCATGCTCCAGTTCATTGTTGCCGAAGTATAAAATTAAGTGTACCATTTTTTCAACTAGGATTATATCGCAATTCACAAGAGATAAATTTGTATTAACTGAACAGCAGGTTCAAAATTTGCCTTAACAAGAAGAAAATTGCCGATAAACTAACATCTGAACAGATACCAGAGTCAGAAAGCAGAAAATTAAAATGAACCGGAAATTTTTATTTTGCCAGAATATTTCAAAATGTGTCATTGTATCAAAACCTTTAAATTTTACCGAAAAACGATAAACTGGTCCAGCACCTGTGACATTTGCACAGTTACCTAGTAGAGCATATCAATACCATGAATAAATTAAATAGGCCTGTAAGATGGAACTTTCAGGGAAAACTGGTGGGGATTCGAAACTAAATCAGTAGAAATTTGGGGTGTTTTTACAATCATCAATGTGCTAAGATCTTACGTCTTTTGTCAGAAAACGCTTAGAAGTGAAATCATTGAACAAAGATCTTACATCTTTGGTCGTTTTTGTGCAAACGTTTTTCATCATTCTGCTCTGATCAGTGGTCTAAGAACAATGATGAGTAGATCATCAAAGTTCTCTCATCATTGTTCTATATGGCAGAACAGTGGCGGTCTTCACACTTTTTGCTAACATCAGTGAGCTGTAAGATCTTAGAACAAAGATGAGTTAAAAAACGATAATCTTTGCAGAAAGATGTAAGACCTTAATGCTAAAAAACGGGCCTATTATGTGCATGTAGGTTGTCAAAATAGTGTATTAGAAATATTTCAGAAACGTGCGAGGGTATTAAGTTGAAACTCTCGGGGTAACTTCTATTAGTGCTGCTGCCGCCACAGTTGAAATAAACTTAAAAATTTTAAATGTATGTAGGACTACATGCAACTTTGACTGTGACTACTTGCAATTTCAACTACTTGCAACTATGTCTACCTACGACTGTGGCTGCATGTATTTGTGACTGCTACCATTTTTGACTGCAACTTTGACATCTTGCGAGTGTAATGCAAGTACATGTGGCTGCAATTATATACGACTGCGAAAACTTGTAAATGTGACTGCGGTTATTTACGACTGCAACTGCGACTAATTACAACTGCTAATAATATTGCAAATATATGTATCCAGATTTTCCAAAGGGCGTAAATTATTAAATGTTGGTTACAATTTTTGTCAGACATACAAATAGTAAGCCAAATTTTGGATTCTTATAGGAAAAAAACGAAATAATTTAAAATATCGTTTTAGTAACCAATGTAAAAGACTATTTCAATTAAAAAGGAACAAAATCTAATTTTGAAAACCTTTTTTGCACAAAAGAAGTTTTCCAAAGAAAAATAAAGTATTAATTTAAACAAAAGATAAGTAGAAATAGAGTAAAAAAAATCCAGTGTAAAACTACTATAAATCCCCATCAATAAATAAATGAAACTCAAAACAAACAGAAATTACGGTAACAAGATCTGTTAAGTATATTTTAAGCTGTATGTTTAGTCTTCTTCAGATCAGATAACTTAAAAGGTCTTTTACTTGGAACCAAATATGAGAGCTTGCAAATCATTAATATAAAATATAAGCCTTAGCAATTCCTGTTCTCTAATTACTGCCAATCTCGATTCGGATTGGTTACAACAAGTTCCGAGGTGTCTGTACGATTTTGCTCTGACTCTAAATTGATATCAAAAATATAAAACATCTTTTACCAGCTATAATAATAATAATAATAATAATGATAATTTATTATAAGCCAAAAAACAGGCCATAAAGCACAGTATTCTTAAATGCACTCCACAAGAAAAATAACATAAATATCAAGTTTCACTCATTAATGACAACGCTTCCTTTCAATATTTACATAACTGCCTGATTGTCATTTTTACAGTCGTTTTGAGCATACCCGAGAACACCCAGTTACAACCCCCAAAATACTTTACCCTTAATAGAGAAAGTTGCTGGCACTCGGTGGGAATATGGGACACATCCTCAATACCTAGGTTGCATGTGGGGCAAGAGCAACCCGCATCTGCATCTGGGCCCACCCTTTTTCTTTCAAATACTCTTTTTCTATTTTTAGTGGCAGGTAATTCACTCGGATCCGAAACCAAGTCCTCAATGTCTCCCCCGATAATCCTAGTTTAAAATAATATTCAAATCCAAATATCTCTTTTACTTGGGAATAAAACTTCAATGTTTCAGATGTTTTAACTGCCTGGGTCCACATTTGGACTTCCTGGTCTTTTATCCTTTCTAAAATCATTGCCAAAAACGGCTCACCCTGATATGAGGGTCCTAGTCCCTCATTCCAAATGTAGTATAATCCTAATCCATCTAAAAAAAATTTATTTGATACGGCCACGATCTTTTACTTTCGACTGTAGCATCTACACATAAGCTGCTTTTGCTAACCTATCTTCTGGCAGACTTAGAACTTTTAGCCAGTACCGGATCATCTGTGCTAATATACTCATTCTCAGCGAAA
The DNA here is from genome assembly GCF_049724085.1 of Artemia sp. Qi Xiang Cuo. NCBI lineage: Eukaryota > Metazoa > Arthropoda > Branchiopoda > Anostraca > Artemiidae > Artemia > Artemia sp. Qi Xiang Cuo. The sequence goes on from NC_142803.1 coordinate 18,415,804, forward strand.
ATATTCCTAGGTCACCTTTTATTGCCTGATTTTGGGTCGTTACGTGAAAACCAATTGATCTTTTAAAGTGTTGTAGCTGAATTGATTCCAATTGTGGTGCCGGGTCATGCCCCCAGAGTTCAGCTCCTTAATGTATAGTAGACAAAACTTTAGAATTAAAAACATATTTATGCATTTTCAGATCTTTTATACTTGAAAGCCTTGAATTGCTTAAAATGGCAGCTGAAACTGCTTTCTCTCTCTTAATCATCTGTTTTAAATGATCTGTCCATCCTCCTTTTGCTGAAAGTGTTACTCCCAAATATTTAAAATTTTCGCTCTCTTTTACTTTTTCACCTTTATAATAAAATTCTACATTTTGATCATCATTATTCACACGAATTCCTTTAAAAACCACAATCCCAGTCATTTTGAAATTCAACACTAGTTTATTTCTATCTAAATATTCTTCTAATATACTCAATAAGATTTGGAGCTCCTCTGGTGACTTGCCTATCAACACCGCATCATCAGCAAAAAGCAACAAAGATAACGCCAGGTTCCCTAGTGACACCGTAGGGGCCCATACCTTTTTAAAATGGTCAACAATATCATTTATATACAACGTGAACAACCTAGGTGACATACTACTACCCTGTTCTACTCCTTTTCTAATTTCAAACGGCGACGATAGTCCCTTCCCTAAAACTTTAAATATACCAAATGTCTTTCTATAACAGTTCTAACAGTTCCTTTAACAATTCTAACAGTTTAACAGTTCCTTTGACAGTTCTTAGTCTTTTTGGTAGTAGTACCTTTAACATTTCTAAGCACAGGAAAATCCTGTCAATACTGTCAAATGCCTTTTCTAGATCTAAAAATGCAACGTACAACCTATTCTTCCCTTTTGCATATTTCTCTACAAGCGCCTGTAGGACTAAAACCCTATCAATAGCATTATATCCATTTCGAAACCCTGCCTGCTCCTCCTTCAAAATCCTATATTTTTCTAACCAATGAGCTAATCTAGAATCTAGTATTCTTTCTAATATTTTGCTAAGACTAGGTACTAAACATATCGGTCGATAATTACTGTGATCCGCTGGGTCTCCCTTTTTGAATAGCGGCAAAATCAAGGATGTTTTCCACGGCGAAGGCCATTCTCCAGAAGTCAGAACTGAGTTGAAGATAGCCAAGAAGATGGGCATAAATGTAAGTTGGAATTGTTTCAAGATCTTTGTTGGGACTCCATCGCTACCAGGAGCTGATCCACCTTCCATGGCTCTTATGCATTTTTCGATTTCTTCTTTCGATGCGGGTTTTATCAGATCATAACCGTGTTCTGTCAGTGGGAGCCTGATCTCATTCTCTGTATTCGATAATTCGTCGCTGAACCAGCGGTCAAACAAATAGTCTTCCTGAACCGCGTCGCTGTAGTATGTAGGCCATGTATTCGGGTCAGGTACTTTTGGCTTGGCTATGTAGGCCCCTTTTTCTATCTTTCTCCAGAAAGACCGCATATCGCTCTTTTCAACCTCCTTGTCCCTGTCAAAATGTTTAGGTGTGCTAGTTCTCAATTATCTCTGGCAGCAAGACGAGGCTTGATGCAAGAAGAATGAAGAATAAAAAAATAGGTAAGACTGGCATCCAAAGTTTGTATAGCTTGAAAAATATTCCAACGCCAAAAAAATGTTTGAAGGCACTAACTTTTGGTTCCAACTGGTGCGATGATTTTTAATGTAAAACAGCTAATGGAAAACGAATGCAGGAAAATCGTAAAAATATTCACACAGAAAAGGTTCACTATACCCATTGAAGCGCAAAGATATTAATTAGACATTTAAAAATCATATGCCTAGGAATAGGCTAAATCAAGTTCTAGAAGCCCAGAAAGCCAAGAGATAATCTGTATTGGCTTAGGCTAACTATAATAAACAATAAGTAAACTAATAGGGAAATTTTTATATAAGACAGTGGGATTCAACTTTAAATGAATATTTCGACCCTATATCCAAGGGCCGTCCTCAGCAAAACAAAAGAAGAAAAAACCATTATAAATTTCTTTGCAAAAACATTACACATCTATTTCTGACCCAGACGAGGTTAGGTCTAGTTTTATAAATGCACTTTACGGCAGCCAACTTACGTCTCGTACTAATTTGACACCAGAAATTTCACGCGACATGAAAATTTTGTCTAATTTTCACAAACACCCTTCAATTATAATAACAAAAGCAGACAAAAGTAATTTACTTGTAGTCATGGATACGTTAGAGTACGACAACAAAATTTATTCACACTTAAAAGACACAAATTCATATACTTCCATGACTCACAACCATACTGATAAGTTTGCGAATAAAACTATAACCGAATTAAAGACTCTAAAGCAAAAAGGCAAAATCGCCCCAGAATTGTTTAATAATTTTTTCCCCCGAGGTAGCTTTTGCCCAAAGTTTTACGGTCTACTGAAATTACATAAGTAAGGTATTCCCTTAAAACCAAATGTAGCATGTACGAAAGCCCCTGCTTCCAATAATGGAAAGTGGTGATGTACAGGCTTCAAACCTTTACTTTATTCCCAAAAATCGTACATATGTAATTCGGTAGATTTAGTGGAAAAACTTAAAAATGTATGCATTTCTAGAAAATACAATAGCAAGTAGTTTCGACATAGTTTCTATGTATACAAATATTGATGTAGCAATATATGAGAAATTATTAAAAAATAAAATAGAAGAAAACTATCATTTAATCGAAGATTCAGCAACAGGAACAGATTGCGAGGTTTCAATGTCCCTAGTCAAAATATGTAACAAGTATTCAATGTATTTTCAGTTCCGTAATTCTTTTTATCAACAGAAAAATTGTCTCCCTATAGGGACACCGCTATCCGGGTTATTAGCGAAAATTTATGTAGAACACCTTGAAAATTGGGCTTTAAATTCATACTTTTTGAAACATGTTTATTGGGGGCGTTACATGGATAATGTCATATCTCTCTTGAATTATGAGGAAAATGAACTCAGGGGCTTTCTCACCTTAATGCATATCACCTTAATACATATGACCGGAATTCACAATTTACCTTAGGAATCGAAAATGCAGTTAAATTACCGTTTCTGGATGTATTAATTATTCGTAGCCTTGATAAACTGGATTTTACAATTTACAGATAACCCACACAAAATATCTGGATTTTATAATTTACAGAAAACCCACACAAAATAACAGATATCTAAATTTTAAATCCAACCACCCCGCACAAGTTAAAAGAGCTGTTGTTGCCTCTCTTGTTAATCGTGCCCTAAACATTTGCTCTGAAGCTCATATGACAGATAAACTAAATTTTATTAGAGACATAATTTTCGGAAACGGTTATCCTATTGTCTTTATTAACAATACAATTAGCCGAAGATTGGCAAGAGACTCCCGTAAAATCAAGGGTCTTTTACCATGTGAAGTTCTCGCCAAGCCCTCAAATATAATTTACCTTCCGTATATTCCAAAAGTTACTACAAGTTTAAAAAAAGTTTGCACACAAAATAATTTTTATGTAGTATTTACCAATAACTTTAAAATCATGAATCTCCTAAACTCTGGCAAAGATATAACCCCAGATACTCGCTAAAGAGGAATTTTTCAAACACCATGTGACTGTGGCCACTTTTATGTTGATAGAACCCATCAAAATTTAGAAAAAACGCCTACAACAACACAAAGATGACATTACTAAAGCTTTAAATTCTAATAGTACAAACATTTCTTTTGATTCTACTTTAAGCAGTCATATCTATGATAACCCTAGCCATAAAATGCTTTTTGAAGAAACTTCCCTTATTAGCAATGATTTAGGCATAAAACAGGTTGTTCGAGATGCAATTGAAATTAAAATCAAAATAAATAGTAATATTTCTTTAAATAAGGATTTGGGGGAATATTCGCTTAATGCCTTATATACAAATTTTATTAAGAATGATTTAACTAATTATATTAAAAAACTAGTAAATAATTCCACTCAACCTGTTACGGATAGACCTTCTAGGCTGGCTGCCAAAAAGGCAAGGTTAGTTTTAAGAGCTTTTTTGTAAGTGTTTTTTATTCCATTTGAATGAACTGTCTTTTTTCACTTCGCTTGGTGTACCAGACCTAGTTGAACTTTCTTGAAGTAATGATGCTAGGGCTGTTTTGAAAATTATAAAAAACTGTTTTCAGTTTTAAAGATTGAATTTTAATGTAAGTTTCTTTTATATTGTTTTTTTCTACGTTTGTTTTGCTGAGGACGGCCCTTGGATATAGGGTCGAAATATTCATTTAAAGTTGCGTTTCACTGTCTTATATAAAAATTTACCTTTTGTTCTATTTATAGTTTATGATGGAAAGGCAGTGTTGTCTTCATCGCTATTTAGGCTAACTATGCCTAATGAAAAATATAAGTCTCAACTCTTTGGCTCATTTCCCTGAAAATATCCCACCAGGACTTACCTATTAAAATTTGTATTAAAAGGACAGGACCCTCATGTTGTTTTTCGAATATTCATGGAAACTTTTGATAAACATGCTCAGTTTCTCAGCTACTTGCAATCTATGGCGCTGCAAAGCTTTCATTTCAAAATAACGGGTGCGATTTTCAACGGCTCAGTAAAGATATTTCAACGCAGCCGTTGAACCATTGTGACGCAGAAACTTGCATAAAAAAGAACGGAAAAAATTTGATGGATCACATAAAAATGGCCGTTTTTGCGTGAAATTGCATAAGTAGCAACCCAGGGTAACTGTAAAGAAATACCGTCTGGTATTTTCGTGCGTCTTCTTCTCCTCGACTCTACATTTTGTATATCCGGGTCACATTGAGCCCATCCAAGATAAATACCTTTCGCCAAATATTTGAATAAAAAAGTGAATTTCAAGATAAATACCTGTCGCCAAATATTTGAATCGTAAAAGAGAATTTCAATATAATATTTCGCTTTAACATAGGTCTGATTGTAACCCTATTACTTCCCATGGACATTTGCTTGACATAGCAGTACATGCTGATGCTTCATGCTGATGAACATATAATTCGCATCTTTGTATTCAATGCATGGTACGACTCTCTCTTGTTCGGTGTCAAACAAAGGAATAACGTCACCTTCTTTCAAGGTTTCTTCCTGATCATCTCGATAGTCAAGAAACAAATTGTTTTCAAGGTGTTAACTTGTTTAAACCATTCATTTCTTTAAACCCCGGCACGCCAGAATAGTCCATAGAGGAGATGAAATAATTGTTGGCTACTACTAATTGGATTGAAAACAACAGTGTCTTCTAAAATTTCAGTTTCATAATGGAGTTTTGTTATTGTATCTAGGTCAACACAGTTGCTTTTACTTGTAGTGGTTTACTTTACAGCTCTCCAAAATCGTTTCTTGAAAGAATATCGGTTCATAGCACATATTCTAAAACGACAGTCTCCAAATTTTCCAGGATGAAGGAAAAAATCACCACCCATGGGACTAACGAAAAATCAAAAAGATTTCTCAGTAACCCTGAGAGTTTCAACTTAATACCCTCACAGTTTCCTGAGATATTGCTGATACGCTATTTTGACAATCTACATTGACATAATGCCTACTGGTTTAGTTTCAAATCCCCATCAATTTTCCCTGGAAATTTCAACTTAATAGCCTATCTAATTTCCTGAGCATTGTACCTATGCCATTTATAGCTTTGATGCACATAAACTCTTTTGTTTTGATTTAATAGTAGCAGCAGCAGTAGTATTAGTCCTAAAAGCTTACACTTATTACCCATAGCCATTCGTGTCATATTTCTGACGCACCTTTGCTGAAGCAGCCTTTTTGAAGACCAAGATGAAAAATGCCACCAAGGTATCATTATTGCGGCTTTTGACTATTTTGAACAAATAGTTATCAGAAATTTTTGTGTTACTTATTTGGGGGGAGGGAAGCTAAAACGAGCAAGGAGGAACTAGTTGCCCTCAAATCAATTTTGTGACCCATAAAAAGTTACTAGAACTTTCAATATTCAATCAAATGAGCTCCTTCCGAAGTTTCTAAGACAACTCCTTATAAATGAAGTGGCCTCGCGAAAAGAAAAATAAATCAAAGTAAATTAAAACCATACTGTTCTTTACTTTATCAGGACTTCATGGCTTTTGTTGACTAAAAATTTATGTTCCGATAAACTCTCTCATCATTGTTGGTAGGCTTCCAGCAAAGAGATGATGGTCATCCGATGACCGCAAGAACTATAGATTCGATAAACACCACTTTTCAAAATAGGCCTGGTTTTATCCTTGTCGGAGCTAGAAGTATCTATATTTTGATTTTAAAGGTTTATATAAGTTTTTAAAGGGGGAAACAAGGCTCTATTTTTTAATTATTCCTGCTTTTTGTTCAGTTTTGGAATATAAGGTAAAAGAGTAAAGTCTCTCTTATTACTTTCCAAGGAGACAATTTCAGTTAGACATTACGTTGCTAGTGCATCCTTTTCTGGCCTTTATCTATAGAATGCTTCAGTTTGAAGGGGGATCCATTGAAAAATAAAATGTTCTTATGGTAATCCAAGTTTGCGGTAACTTGAGGTTAAGAACATACCCGTAGTTCTCAATCAACTAAAAGTATTAACACTCTAATTTTTATACAAGGAGACTGGTTGGAAGAAAAGTGAGGAAGTGAAAATCATTGTGTATAAGCTCTACATAAATGAAAAGCTCATGGCTGAGCAAGGCCATATCTAGGGGCGGGGGGTCTGACCCTCCCTCCCCTAGCCCTGAAATTTTGTCCGATTCACAAAAAAGTAATAAAAGTGCACATAAACAAACTTTTGACGTTTTTAGAGTTCCTTTTGTAAGACCCCTCTCGAAAATATATCCCTCAACAAAAATCCGACCATATGGCAGAGAGACTTTATGCAAATAAAAAGGTCAAGAAAGCTCAGTTTACAATTATCTTTTAAACAAAAAGTTAGAATCCATATTGATGTATCATAAAAGTATAAGTAACGGGTCTCCACGACCCAACACAAAAAAACTTCATTTACAAAGCGACCCCAGAAACATTATTTTAGAGTAAAGGTGACGGGTCTCTACGGCCCAACACACAAAAAAAACTCTGTTCACAAAACGACCCAGAAACGTTATTTTAGAGTAAAACTGACGGGCCTCTACGACCCAACACACAAAAAAACTTCATTTACAAAGCGACCCCAGAAACGTTATTTTAGAATAAATGTGACGTGTCTCTACGACCCAACACAAAAAAGACTTCATTTACAAAGCAACCCCAGAACCGTGAGTAAAGGTGACGGGCATCTACGACCCAAAACAAAACACAGCTTCATTCACAAAGCGACTACAGAAACGTTATTTTAGAGTAAAGATGACGGGTCTCAACGATCCGACACAAAAGAGACTTCATTTCCAAGGCAACCCTAGAAACGTGAGTAAAGGTGACGGGCATCTACGACCCAAAACAAAAAACAACTTCATTCACAAGGCGACTACAGAAACGTTATTTTAGAGTAAAGGTGACGGGTCTCTGCGAAAAAACACAAAAAAGACTTCATTTACAAAGCGACCCCTGAAATGTTATTTTAGAGCAAAGGTGACGGGTCTCTACGACCCAACAAAAAAAAAAACTTCATTCACAAAGCGACCCCAGAAACGTTATTTTAGAGTAAAGGTCTTCTAAGCACAGATGTAAATAAATTTCATAGAAAAGGCAAAAATGATATTTTAGGGTTGTAAACTCGCGAGACCTAGCATTCTCCAGCAGGAAGAATTTCAGGGTTTCTGTTTTAAACCTCAATATTTAATTTATAAAAAGCACAAGCTTCCGACACTAGGCAATAATAAAAAAGGTATAGAGAAAAATGAAAGCACGAAATAATGAAGTCATTAATGTCGAACGTCAAGAATTCAATAATACACTCTAATATTGCAGTCTGCAATAGCACGGTGGCTCACCTAAAGCTGCTATTTGCCACCCCAATGGCTCACCTAAGGATGCACGGTGGCCTACTAAAGCTGCTTTTTGCCATCCCAATTATAGCATTTGTTTTCCTGAGATATGCAAAAAAATTGGTCTTGACCAAGGGGGCCCAGAGAAAATTTTCCAATGGGAGGTAGCGGACATCAAAACAGCTTGAACTGGGGGGGGGATACGGGAATATATTCAAAGATAAATTTTATTAGGAGTAAGTTTATTTTTAAATGTATTTATAAAAAAAATTATCTAATAAAAAGAGTAACTAAATTTGTATGCAAAATAAACAAAACTCAGCGGATTTTAAATGGGGAGGATTCCTGACTAACGGATCAATCCATTTAATCAGTGGCATATTTAATTATTATGCATTTAATTTTAGTCTATTATGTCCAAAACCTAGAGTAAAAGAAAATCTGACTCAAACCCAAATTACGGAAAGATTCATTGTTTCCCAAGATCATAACAGATGTAGACTTGTCCTTATACTATTTTCTATGCATTATAATCGGCTGTAGAAGAGTTAGAGATAGGAGCTTCAAAATAGCTTCGAAGGTGATATTTTCGGCTCTTATTGCATTCGTGGACGTTTCATTTATCTTCCTCGATCAACCTATCCCTAAGATCTCAAAACCCCTAAGGTAGGGGATTGCCAAGATCTTGACATTTTTAAAGGCCCTTTCTTAAAACTCACCTGCCTGCATAGATACCCTATTTTGATTTTATAATGACCGTCTAAAATTTTCCTCTTTCGTATAAAATATCCATTCCCTCCTTGAACTGAAATCCCTTATATCTTCAGACATTCGAAAAAATTACAGAATAAAAAAAGAAAACTAAATTCAAACTTACAATTCAGCTGTCAAATTGACCCTCTTTCTTTCTGTGCTCAAATTCAACTGAATAAAACGAACATGTTCAATTAAATATTGTTTATCACAAGAGAACCTAATGAAATAGTCCGTTACAACGAACTGCAAGTAAGGGGCGACTCGGTCCATTATTCAGCAGAACTAAAAATAGATATTGGATGAACATTGACACATCAAAAGAATTGACTTTTTATGCTGATTCTAAATTATAAAATTTATTCAGTTTATTGTTACCTACCAAATGCGACACAATCATAGAAAACGGTTGCAATTGCCGTGTTGACAAAAATGTCACGTATTTTTGGGTTGAGGATATTTGGAGGGGACAGCCCCTCGCATTATTGCATTTTGTGGTACTGCGAAGGTAAATCCGGATAGAGGAATCAGAATTGCATGACAGTGACGATTAAAGTGCAAAGCTGCATTGGTAGTCCATTAGAAATCAATAATGGCAACATCTTTGTTTCGAAGTCAGAATATGTGGTATAATTTCACGAAACTTTATGATAGAAATGAAAGTTATACTTAGGTTTTGAAAATCTTGAAAACCTCCTTTAGAAAAATAGTTACTTCTAGAATACCGAGAAAATCGATGTGCGATACCAGTCTTAGGAGTTAATTCTTAGTGTGCAGTTCATTTCTAATATAAAAGAGCGTTTCTTGCTAATTGGAAAACATTCGGAACTACACTGGGCGAATCAGGAAGATTTAACCAATAAATCTTTTGTAATCCTTTTATGATGACAGGCGAGTATTGCCTCACATACTGGCGTCCATGGGAATATCCATATGAATGATATGCTTGACGAATTTGTCTTCAGAACCGTGTAAATGATGAACCTATAAATAATTTTTGACGTTTCAGATCCCCTCCCTCCAAATAAATATCTGGAGGCTTAAATTTTATCAGGGAAGATGATCATTCTCGAACGATTGCTATAAAAATATTAAACTTGAATGCAAAAGAACAAGGGTTGAAGGAGGGAGTAAGACCCCTCCTTACATTTAAGAGAATTGGTTCATGCAGCTCGTGGTAACAAACTATAATTATAGAGCTGTTTTTTGTCAATAGAACCCAAAACCCTAAGAAACTAAGTTTTAAGTACAATATATGCAACAACGATATTCATGTTGATTCTTAATATGTAAAATGAAATAATTTTAAAGATACTCAGTAAAATTTATTGGCACATATTATAATCTTCGAAATTTTAATGAACTCCCCCAAAAAGACTGCAATCTTGATGGAAATTATGTAATGAAACTTAACGTGTATGAAAACCTTAAGAGCACTAACTAGAAAGTGTGAAATTTATCCTTTTCCTTATGAAGTGAATATTGGAAAAAAGGTGAAACCAAAGTTTCAGAAAGATAAAAACTACTTTATTGTGAAAAAAGTCATATTTAAACATAAATGAAGGGGGCGCTTGTTACTCAATGACATCCACAGGAGCTGTAACGACAGTTATTTTCATATTTGCATTTTGGTCCCGAAAAAAGAGAAATAATTAAAATAATCAGAAAAATCACAAATTATTTTGTGATTTTTGTTCAAATTATTTAACAATTAGATTAAAGTAGTGGAGGAAATTGAGGTAAAAAAGGTAAAAGATGCGGGGGGGGGGGGGGTTAAAAAAGATTTTTTTTTGGAGGGGAGGAAGAGGGGTGGTGGTGGTGGTGCAAATAAATTTTAAAAAACGCATCGGAAATTTGTTTACATTATATTTTGTTATGTTTTTGCGAGTCAAACAAGCATTTCGGGGGGGGGGGGGTGTCAAACCCCCTAATTCCCCTGGATACAGCTATGATGCTAGTCTACAATTACAGACCTCATCCACCTATCCGAAATTATATAATCTATATGTATATAATCTTGAGTTGGTCTAAATTCTGAAGACTCGATTTCTGACACATGAAAATGCGCAGAAGAAAGGCTCAGGGCCCACCTACTCCCCCTTTCTGTTAAAGTCATCGAATAAATTCGTTTTCCTAAAATCGTTAAGTACTTCCCCTTTTTCAAAAATCATATTCATAATCTTCAGTAACTTATTTCTAACCTCAGAGCCACCATATTTAAGAAACTCATTTACGACCCTATCAGCACCTGGAGCCTTATAATTTTTTAATCATTTAGGTACTGTCGCTAATTCTTCCTTACAAAACAAATCTTCCTTCACATCCAAGGTATCACAAACTTTTTCATTTTCCACTATATTTTTTCCCGCAACATTATCTCGGTTAAGCAAATTCTCAAAATGTTCGGCCCATCTCTGTTTAGTTTTTTCCTTATCGCTAATTGCGGCCCCATTCCTATCTTTAGGTGGACCAAGTCCGGATTGAATACTCCATCTCAATTTGTGAAGATGCCAGTACAGTATTTTACTATTTTGCCGTCTAGCTGCATCATCCAGATCCTCGGCAATTTTTTCCATGGCCTCCACTTCACACCTCCTTAGTTCATATTTTAATGCTTTCTCGACTTTCTTAACATTCCTTTTGTTTTCATATGATCTATCACTCAGATAATTCTTGTACAAGTTCTTTCTCCTTTCTATTAAAAATAAAGCTTTTTCACTAATATTCTTAGCTGCCATTCTAGCTTTATTTCCTAAGACACCGTCAGCAACTTCACAAATTGTTTTTCTAAAATTATTCCAACCATCTTCCACATTATCAAATTTTAAACTCTCAAGTATAGTATTCAGCGTTCCTGGAACGTTTCTCTCAAATTCTCATCCTGGAGTCTACCAACATCATAACTTCCCGGGAGGTAGTTACCCTTCCGATATTTCAGCTTCAAATTAACCCTTGAAACTACTAGATGGTGATCTTTACTTTCAATATCAATAGCGGCACTCCTATATACCCTAGTATCTTGTGTTGATCCTGCCAGTCTTCGGTTTACTATAACATAATCAATAAGTTTTGCTGTCTTACCATCACGGGAATACCAAGTTAAATTATGAGCCATTTTTTGACCAAACACCGTATTGGTTATAACTAGATTGTTATACCTACAAAATTCCAAAAGTCTGTTTCCATTAATGTTTTCTTTTCCTACACCAAATTTACCAAGGCTAAGACACCATCTATCCCTATTTCTACCAACCTGGGCGTAAAAATCTCCCATTAAAAACATCATTTTTCTACCTGGGACCCTGTCTATTTGCTCCTATAACTGTAAGTAAAATTCATCCGAGTCACTAGTATCTCCGTCAGTCGGTTCTACAGGGGCGTATACTACTATAACTGATACCCTGAACTATTTCGTCATAAAATGAGCAATTAGTATTCTATTATTAATAACTTCCAAGCCTAAACAAGACTTAACAGCTTCCTTATTCATCATGAACCCTACTCCCTGTCTATGTACCCCATCCTTCCTGCCTGAGTAAGCAAATTCTATATCACCTAATTTCTTGCTTCCTACCCTTGGGATATGAGTTTCTGAAACTCCTAAGAAATCCAGTACGAATCGTCTGAATTCGTCAGTCAAAATGTCGATACGATAGTCATTTTTTAACGTCGTGACATCCAAGTTTCAATTTTCATGTTCTTTAAATTATTGAAATTATTTTCGCCTCAGGAAAAGCAATGATCTCGGATACCAGTGCAGGATGGGGATCACATATCTTCTCAAGTCTACACCAAAGTGCTTAAGCCGGCTTAGAACCGGACAGCAAGAAGTCCCTGGGACCTCCATGAATGGATGCTTTGTGCAATCCTGGGCCCATCTTGGTCACAACATGGTTTTCAGCACTTGGCGATGCTCTTCTATCAACAAGAGTCGAAATCCTGCACAGACAATCTCAAGCCTATTACCTCCGACTCATTACATGTTCATGTCTACAAATATTATGCTACTACGGTGCGGCAGCCCATAATAGATAAATTAGCTAGAAAGAGGTTTTTCAGCCTGCAGACGCCCGTCAAAACATACCAAGCCCAGAAGAATTGTCAATTAGTCAGAATCCCGTGCGAATGCTGTGTCGTTTACTAGGCTATAATTTCCTCGAGGAGCACCACTCCTCAAGTGGGAATAGAGTTGACCGCAAGGTCCCTGGTCTTGCAGGTACCCCAAAACGGTTGAGGCAGCCCTTTGCAGAGGCCGGTGTCCTTAGATCTGGATCTTACGCCATGCCACAGATGTCCTCCTATAGAGGATCCTCCCGCGATGGTGTTTTGCATAACCATCCAATTTAACCCATTACTGGAAGAAGGTTTGTAACTCATAGGACTTGTGGACAAGCCAGTGGGTCCTTTTAAGTGTACATTTGATGGGCCTTCTTCCTCCTTCGCCTGTATTTATAACCCTGGGCGAGGCTGCCCCAGTTTCTATGATGGACCCCAGGAAAAAGGTCCCCCCTTGGTCCATGCCTCTTATGGAGGTACCCTACATATCCATAGGGCTTTCCCCTATCGCCAACTACGTTGAACAAAATGGCTCTCTCAAAATTTTGATTGGATGTGTTTGTGGAAATGGTGGGCGTGAGAGAGGGGTTAGTTTCCCTCCAGTAACTTTCGACTATCAAAAAGGCACTAGCCCTCTCAATTTCCAATCGAATGAGCCCTTTTTAAGTTTCCACGACAACACTTTCTATAAAAACCTTATATGCCCCAAGGGAAAAACTTACAACCCTTGTCCTGAGGGCTATGAGGGGAGGGGGGTTTGTCATCCTCAAAGACATAATTTCCAGACCTTTCAACTACGTTGAACAAAATGGCAATATCAAAATGTTGATCAGAAGTGTTTGGGGAAATGAAAGGCATGGGGAGTGGGGCAGGGTGATTCTCCCTCCGATTACTTTCGACTATTTAAAAACGGCAATAGCCCTCTGAATATCCAATTGAATGAGTCTTTCTGGAGGTTTTTACGACAAAGCTTACTATAAAAAAAATTTGGATCTCCCAGGGCATAACTAAACTAAACTATAACTCTAACAAAAATTCTAAGCTAAGACTCAAAACTAAAACTCTAAATTCTCAACTAAAACTAAACTAAACTATCAATAGAACTAAAACTCTAAGCTAAGACTCTAAACTAAAACTCTAACTAAAACTCTACGCTAAGACTCTAAACTCTAAATAAAAACTCTTAACTATAGCTAAATTAAACAACAACTCTAACTAAAATTACAATCTAAGACTCTAAACTAAAACTCTAAACTTTAAACTAAAACTCTTAACTACTACAACTCTAACTAAACTGTAAGCTAAACTGAAACCTAAAACTAAACCAAACTGTACCAAACTGAAACTCTAAACTAAAACTCTTATCTAAAACTAAACTAAACTAAAAGTGCAATGAAAAACTCTAAGCTATGACTCTAGGATAAAACTCTATACTAAAATGTTTAGCTATAACTAAACTACAAGTTCACAAACACTTAACTAAAACTAAAATAAAATATAACTCTAACTATAACTCTAAGTGCTGAGAGTCTAACTTGAAACTCTAGACTCTGAACTACAACTAAACTAAACTATAACTCTAACTAAAAGTGTAAGCTAATATCAAACTAAAACTCTAAATTAAAACTCATATCTAAAACTAAACAAAAACTCTAAATTAAAACTCTTAACTAAAACTAAACAACAACTCTAAACTAAAACTCTTAACCAAAATTATACTCAACTACAATTCTAAACTAAAACTGTTAACTAAAACTCTAAAGTCTAAACTAAACTCCTAACTAAAACTAAACTAAACTATAACTCTAACTAAAATTCTAAGCTAAGACTCTAAACTAAAACTCTAAACTCTAAACTAAAACTCTTAACTACTATAACTCTAACTAATACTTTAAACTAATACCAAACTGAAACTCTAAACTAAAACTCTTATCTAAAACTAAACTAAACTAAAAGTGCAAGTAAAAACTCTAAGCTATGACTCTAAACTAAAACTCTTAACAAAAATTAAACTAAACTATAACTCTAACTAAAACTCTAAACTCTAAACTAAAACTCTAAAGTCTAAACCAAAACTCTTAACTAAAATTAAACTAAACTATAACTCTAACTAAAACTCTAAGCTAAGACTAAGCTAAAACTCTAAACTCTAAACTAAAATTCCTAACTAAAACTAAACTACAACTCTAAACTAAAACTCTTTACTAAAACTAAACTACAACTCTAAACTAAAACTCTTAACTAATATTAAACTAAACTAAAAGTGCAACGAAAACTCTAAACTCTAAACTAAAACTCTTATCTAAAACTAAAAAAACACCTCTAAACTAAAATTCTTAACTAAAATTAAACTAAACTGTAACTGTAACTAAAACTCTAAGCTAAGACTCTAAACTAAAACTCTGAATTAAAGCTAAAATAAACTATAACTCTAACTAAAACTCTAAGCTAAGACTCAAAACAAAAACTCCAATATCTAAACTAAAACCTTTGACTAAAGCTAAACTAAAACTATAACTCTAACTAAAACTCTAAAGTAAAGCTGTAAACTAAAACTATAAACTCTAAACTAAAACTCTTAAGTAGAACTAAACTAGAGATCTAAACTAAAGCTCCTAACTAAAACTAAACTAAACTATAACCCTAACAAAAACTCTACGCTAAGACTCTAAACTAAGTCTCTAAATTCTCAATTAAAAATAAATTAAACAATAAATATAAATAAAACTCCAAGATAAGACTCTAAACTAAAACTCGAAACTCTAACGAAAACTCTAAGCTAAGACCCTAAACTAAAACTCAAAACTCAATACTAAAACTTTTACCTACTTTAATTCTAACTAAAACTTTAAGCTAATACCAAACTGAAACTCAAAACTAAAACTCTTAACTAAAGCTAAACTATAATTCTAAGCTAAAACTCTTAACAAAAATTAAAATAAACTATAACTCTAACTAAAACTCTAAACTCTAAACTAAAACTCTTAACTCTAAATTAAACTCAACTACAACTTTAACTAAAACTCTAAGCTAAGACTCTAAGCTAAAACTTTAAACTCTAAAATAAAACTTTTAACTAAAGCTAAACTACAACTATAAACTAAACTCTTTACTGAAACTAAACTACAACTCTAAACTAAAACTCTTAATTAAAACTAAACTAAACTAAAAGTGTACCGAAAAACTCTAAGCTAAGACTCTGGGCTAAAAATCTAAACTAAAACGTTTAGCTAAAACTAAACTACAAGTCCAAAAACATAACTACAGATAAACTAAACTATAACTCTAACTAAAACTCTAAGTGCAGTGTCTAACTTAAAACTCTAGACTCGGAACTACAGCTAAACTAAACTATAACTCTAACTAAAACTGTAAGCTAATATCAAATTAAAACTCTAAACTAGAGAGGGGGCTCTTGGGGGGCCCAGGGGGAGGGGGACCGTTTGGGGTGCCCGGGGATGAGGAGGGGCCCTTTAGGGGGCCTGGGGAGCTCTTTGGGGGATCAGACGGGCCTTTTGGGGGCCCTGGGGTTAGGGGAGCTCTTTTGGGTTGGGGTAGAGGAGTTTCACCCCAAATCGTCTTCTAAAATGTCTCAAACTGTTTCGCCAAAAAATCCCTAAAATGGTGTATTAATTTGTTTCGCCCAAATAATCCCATAAAAGTAATTTATGCGTTTTTCTTTGTTTTGGCATCCCTGCGCTGTCACATTTGAAATTCCCAGGAAACCATTTCCCGCGTAAAACATATTCAATCTGTCTTGATCTCGTATGAATTTCTGAAAATATATCTAAGGTGTTCCTACTTACACTATTAAGGTTTCGAAAGAATATTAATTTATCTTACAGACCTAAAGGCCTGAGAAGCCATATTTAAAAATAAAATATTAATTTATCTCTCAGACCTAAAGATCAGAGAATCCACATTTAAAAATAGACTATTAATTTATCTCTCACATCTAAAGATCGGACAAGCCATATTTAAAAATTAAATCCCGTCATGATAGAATTCCACTCCGATTATGCTAATCGATTTATCAGAAATCCGGTCCCCTCTTGTCCCAGTCGATTAGGTAAATCAATTTCTCAGAAATCTAGTCTCCTTTCGTGGATCAATAATCCATGAAAGAATTATGCCCTGTTCGTAGTCAATAATGCCTTTCTACTGATATTTCGACAAGGACCCCCGCCCAGCCGTCTTCAGTGTTCAAAAAAAGGGAAAAGACTAACCTTTTCAAGAAGATTCAAACAGAGGCCAAGTAACACAGAATCAAACAGACCAAATAAGAAGCCAGAATAAATAAAAGACCATTCAACGATTAGATTGGCAAGAATTCTATTCTTAGCGATTGACTTGACTTTCCTTCCGTATTGACACGGTACTCATCGGGTTTATGGGATTATATTCAGTATCCCTGTTCAATAGAGATACTTAAGGTACAGGTATATACCCAATTTACAACAACTTAATATTAAAAGATTCAGATAGTATTTTTCCTAAGTTTACATTAAGACTATCTGACCGCACTTTTAATGAAAATTGGGTCAGTGGGCAAGCTACGTCCTTGTCGAAATATCTCCTTTTGTCATTTTTCTTTCTTATCTGTCCACTGGCATGTTTGTGGACTATTTAATTTTATTGTTTATTTATTATTTTTCATCCTTGTCATAAGTTTATTAAATATGTAACTGGCAATAAAATAGACTATTTTGACAATTAGACCTTAAAAAAAGGAGATGAAATAAAAACAAAAGATTTATTGCTAGGAGGCAAAAGCTTTTTCTTTATGCTTCCCGTTTTCTCCAATGATTTCCCTGGAAACGTCTTTAAAGTGTTATGGTTACAGCAACTGGTGAAAAAAATTGCAATATCATACTAAATAAGGAATGGTAACTATTGTTTCGGTTAATCTTAAAAGTAAAAGTTTATTGCGAAAACAAATTTATGAAGATTTCAAAAAGAGGCCAAAACCTGAAAATGTCGTCATATCGAAACAGAAAAAACCTTTAGTAGGAAAATTACAGTCCTCCACCTTGAAAACCAAAGAAAATCGTTTTTTGGCATGGGTTGCACGGATGTGTCTCCTTTTTTTCCACCCGGGATAGCGAGTGACCAGAAGATCACAGAGAGATGTTTAATGGCTCCTTTGAAGGGAAATTAAATTTACTAGTACCTTTTTTAAGCGACTGAAGAGATTGGAGGGCAACTACCCCCTTCCTTGAAGACCATATCCCCCCAAACTTATCCAATCAAAATTTTTAGATATCCATTTTATTCAGCACAGTTCAAAGGTCCACTATCTATGGTTTTGGTGATGATATGGCCCTCCGTAGTCCTTGGGGAAAGGGCTGTACGCTGTAATGGACGTATCGCCATCACGCGTATCGGTATGGGCGTATTGGTATCGCAAGTATCTTAGACAGACTTTCAATAGCTCATATAAAAGTTATTGCTCATATCTACGTCCCTCCTATAAATTCTATCATCAGCAAGTTCCAAATGGCACTAAAACGGTTCTTTTGGTGCCATGTCTCAAGTGGAAAAGCTGGAGCTAGTGGCCTACTAGATCGTTTTAGAGTGACGTTTAATGGCTAATTTCAAAGCTATTACTCATATCTACATGATTTTAATCAGCTGCGAACCATCTTTAATTGTGATATAGCACTAAAAACAACACTTATGGTGTCACGTCTTAAGCAGAAAAACTTGGAAGTATAAAACGATATCATCATTGTAATAATTATAGTTCAAAACCCGTAGCTGGAGGTTGACACGAACATCTCCTGCATGTTCCTTCTCCAAGCCCCCTTAATAAGCTACACAATTAAGGTACAAATACCAATATATCACATTAAATTATTTGAGACGTGGTTCTGTTAGTACAGCGTTGGACTTCAAATTAGATGTGTTCGATTCCTACTTGTTTTTTTTTTTCAATCACGGTTTTCTCCCTTCTATATGATCATTTTCAGATAACTTCACTGTTTTTGTAATTGTGATGCACGCATTTTTAAAGCATATCCCGGGAAGGTATTTGGTCAAGCATTTTGATTCAAAATGGAATGGAGGTCATCCAGTTCACGGTTTGCAACAGCATTCTAAGTGGAGCACTAAATCCATACCAAAAACGAATTGCGTAATTTTTTCAAAACCCTGAGGAGGGGGGGGGTCTAACTTTGAGTCAATTTTCTCAAATAAAGTCAAAATGACAGAGAAAACTGAAAAACGAGGCATATAATAATAAAGAGGTTAACATACACTAATGAAAACTGACCTGTTTCACTGGATAATTGAATTATGCAGGTTTATTTTAGTTTTGACAGCATTTTTGGAGAAACTATATTTCAGCGGGGGGGGGGGGGGGCGAGGGAGGGGCTGGGGGAAAACTGGGGTCTGGGAGGGACAGTTGCCCCCTCTCCGCCATAGAGAACTACACCGCTGTCCCTAACCCATCGCCACTTAGTGGTTGGAGAAGTGTAGGCATGTGGTTCTGGAACTACTCAAAGTAGTAAATTTAAAGAAGGATTATTTATTATTGTACTTACTTATTCAAATTATTTTCTTGACAAATCTACCGAAATATTCTCTCTATTTTGTAAGATTGTACATCCAAAGAGGAAGAAAAGACAAATGAAAACAGTTCTGTAGTAGAATTCAGGTAATTCTTCCCAAAATTTTGAAATGAAAACAAACTTAGTTTATAATACCATTTATCGTACCTACACAAGAAATGATCTCTTTTTTGAAATTTCGATTCATTTCCAAGTAATGAGTGGTTTTTCTATGTAGGGACAGGTCAAATAACTCGTTAAGCCTAAAGGCACATTTCAGTTGAGCTAGCAAAATTTACCACAATCTTGTCGGTATGCAAACCTGTCCGTTTAATTAACCTTCTTTTTTTTTTTATCGGAGCTACTCACCTAGAGCTATTTTCTTAAGTGCTACTAAATTTAATTTTTTTAAACAAAGAAGTAAAGATCTATTTTTTCTTTTTTTAGTTTTCTTTTTTTTACAAAAAGAAACGATACTTTTGATTTTTCTTTGCACTCTAAACTTATTTTTTCCTTCAATTCTTGTACAGCTTCTTCGTTCAGCTCCTTAATCCGGGTTGAGGTGCCTTATCTCCCCTAGATAGGACGTGATTGGAAATTAAACAAAAGAATAAGTTTTCAACTGAAATTAAGGAGCAACATAAAAAATTACAAAAAAGCAGAAATTATTCCGTGAAATAAAAAAGACCATGGCAGTTTTTTTTCTAAATTAAATTTTAATCCAAAACGAGCAAAGAACAATTTATAAAAACAAAGTTTTTGCGAGAGGAGTAAAGAGCGAAGTGGAAACTTGAAACGAAAAAAAATTATTACTTCCCAGGCTATCTAACATACATTAATAAAGCTAGTGCGAATTAATCAACTCCTGATATTTCCCTATGTTTGTAGGATTACAGAAAACTAGCGCTTTACTGAAAACACAAAACAACATAGGAGTTTTGGTACGGTAAATGTAAACCATTTAAGGACACTTTTAACAATATAAAAGTAAAGTGTTTTAGATTGTTGCTTTATATTTTTTTTTCGTTTCAATTGGCATCATTTCAGTACAACGACCTCAGATCAAAGATTGATTGTCTTTTTTGATCCGAAAAAGATATTTTGTAATTTTTTGTAGACAAGTTTGATGTGAAGGAATCTTATTAGTATTAAGACTACAAACTCGCCTTAGAATTTGTATCACAACTTGAAATTCTCCGGTTTTAGAGAAATATAACTGGATTTCTAGACTTCATGTTGCGGTTGATATGTTCTTCATTTCGAGTAGTACTAGTTGAAATCAGTATGTTACCTGATAAATCAATCCATTATTTTGTATGCTGTTTAAAGAATTTAAACATATTATTTTTATGCTGAAGTTTTTAAGATAATTTTAATTGTGTAGTGAAAGTTACTGATATCACAGCTCCTGTAAGGCTATGAAAAGCGTTATAGATTAAAATGTTGTTGTGAAGCTATGTATTTACTTTTGTCACCTAAATTAATATTCTTGTTTTTTATACTTGGCTTTTGCGTTTTCCGTAAAGCGCTAGTTTAAAAACAATAATACTTTTATAAGTCGATTTAAAGCAAGCAGGATTTTGGAAACCTTTTAAAATTCTCTCTTGAAAACCTATTAAAATGCGCTTTATTATAATACAATATAATACAAATAAAATACAATAAGTTACACAACAATACAATAGTATATCTGCTTAACCAATTAGATTTTTTTGAAAATAAGTAGATGGCCCACCATAAGTGGGGTATGAAGGATAGCCATAGCCAATACTAGGGTATCCAATTCCAATTCCAGGATAAGCACCTCCATAGTAGCTAGGACGATAAGGGTAACCGCCTCTGTAATGAAAATAGTTATTATTAGTTATCTTCAGATTTATTTGAGTTAAGAAGTAAGGCTCTACTTTTCTGCTCGTAAATATAGTACAAAATAAATGTGGGTTTATCTGTCTATCTATTTGTAATTCTATTGAATTTATTGCGAAAATATTCAAGCTAGAAGCGTGAAATTATGCTGAATTCTGTTGGAATTCCATGAAGATAAAAATGCTATATATATGAAAAATTTAATAAATACAAAATAAAAAGACCCTAACCCAAAAATATTACTTTACGATAAGAAGAATATGAGGGTCAACCACCGGACTATTTATTGAAAGTCTTAATCTGTTAGTGTTAGAGAAAGATTAAGAAAGAAACAAACATTTCTAAAGTGTATTTAGTTTCTAAAGTTCTAAAGTTTCTAAAGTGTATTTAAAGTGTATTTACTTAGTGTGTTGGTGCTAGAAAATATTAAAAAGGAAACAAAATCTTAATTTTTAATTGTGTTTACATACTGTGTGTTACGGACATTTACGGCTGGATGGTTATTTCTGTAGATGCGAAAAAACACTTATAATTAACGTCTCATAGATAGTTCTATCCCAACTGTTAATATAGAATTTTTCACTTATTGTTTTGTCTCTTGGATTTAGATTATTGGATCAACTCTCATATCCTAGATTAATTTTTACAGTCAAGCTTTCAGCAATTGATTGTCATAAGACATTGTATTATGGGAACTTTTCGATTGTAAAGTATTTGAAAACTTCTGATTATCATTTCTGATTATAAATATATTTGTTTTTGCATAAATTAGAAATAACAAAATTTGTATCACGAATTATAAATGAAAAGTTAAACAATACCAGAAAAAAAAAGTTTTGTGTCAAACAAAGAGAAAATCAAGTAACAAAACAGTAATAGCAAGCCAAACAATTTTTTAAAGGCCAGATAGGGTTAAAACCAGTATTTTCTCTTTTCTTCTCAGAACAAAGTAAGAGCTCTTTTCTTCTCAGAATCCTCTCAGAACTCTTTTCTTCTCCATAGAACCACTATGGAGCACTGTAAACTCCCGCAAAACCGATATTTGAAATAGTGTCACACCATCCAATAACATAACCAGTTTTCCACTTTTGGAGTTCTAACAATATTTTGAATTTTTCTGACAGCTATTGAGAAAATATTAATGCACTCGGAGCTTGTTAATTTTTTTTTAGCATAACTATATGGTCACTTGACTTTATTTTTTTTTGCCTTCCTAAGGCTAGATTCAAAAGAGCATCGACCGTTGGATTATTTTAAGCACAATGACTTGTGGTTTTTTTAGTTAGATTTTGTAGTTGGATTTTGTAGTTGGATTTTGTAGTTGAATTTTGTAGTTGGATTTTGAGGTTTCGAGGACAATCGAGAGAAACGTCAAAGAAAAAATTAGGATAAACAAAACAAGGCTCACGTAAAATAGTTGTTTCTAACTTCAAAGATGTTAGATTACTAAAGGGCAAAAAAATAACTACGGAAGAATTAATCAAAAAATATACTATGAAATAGATATATAATTAATAATCACAGAAACAAAGTATATTTGCCCATAATTTCATTTTAAGTTGTTCTTTTGACAAACTACCTGTCCAGAATTGATAATCTTGCTCTGGAAAACGGCTGTTCACTTTTGCAATCTCAACGCCAATCTGATTTTTGGATTGTGGAATCTTACTGTGATCATCAAAATGTGATTTGGACAATACAATTGCGAAGTAAAAATGCTGAAGAGAAGAAATTTTATTAACTGTTTCTAGTTCTATAGGTATTATTAAGAACTTACGCTGGGTAGAATGCGGCCTGAGGCCCAAGACCTCCCAAACCCAAAGAAAGCGATGATGCATGTCCTTCAAGATCATCCACACGATCTTCCATTACTGGTGCAGCAAAAGCGACTGTTTGTCCTTCAAATGGGATCACATGGTCCTCCATCACATGTGCGTCCAAAGGGATTACTTGTCCTTCAAGGTCATCGCCATTATCTTCCATCATAGGTCCTGTTGAAATGAAGGCCTGTCTTTCAAGATCATCGACAGGATCTTCAGTTACAGGTGCTGCAAAAGTGACTGGTGCCACCCCAACTAAGATCATCATTATTTTTGTCTAAAACCAGGATTTAGTTTAATAATGTAAAATTTATAAGTGAAATCAATAATCCGCACTGTGACTTATTTTAAATTGAAGGGAATTTTTCTAAATTTGACATTGAAAAGTATGCTGAAGACTTTTCATTTTTCTTCAAATCTTTACAGTAAGAAAAATAAGAAAATATTCTTCTTTTAGAAATGGAAAAATCCATTGTTGTTTGTTCTGATTCAGTGATATATTTGACGCATTCTTAAGCTTTTTCATTCTTCGAAACATATCGACTAAAGTGGGAATTTCTTAAATGAACTATTTATGAACCATTTCCTTTTGATAAAACGTATCTATATCATTAAAGAAACAAAAAGAACATACGAAACCATGGATTTAACTCTGTTGGGATAGAAAAATTTTAATAGCAAAATCGACAAATGTATCTTATAAAAAAGAATGAATATATATATATATATATATATATATATATATATATATATATATATATATATATATATATATATATATATATATATATATATATATATATATATATATATATATATATATATATATATATATATATATATATATATATATATATATATATATATATATATATATATATATATATATATATATATATATATATATATATATATATATATATATATATATATATATATATATATATATATATATATATATATATATATATATATATATATATATATCATTCAATATTGACTAAAAATGTATTGGTGCGTCAATTCAGCCTTCTCATGCAAATGATATTTGTGACAAGTATTGTTCCTTCCTCGTTCTGCATTGGTGATCTGACTCCGATTTCCAAAAAAGGAAAATCTGAGTTGCAATGTTCCTCTTTCCGTGCGAAGCAAAAGTATTTTATCGTATAAAAATCAACAGTTCCGGTTTCTAGCTACTGATACCGCTGAGACAATGGATATAACATACTTTGGAATGAACTTTGACCTTTAACTACTTTCTGAATGACTAAATTAAATATGGACTAAATCAATCGATCGAACGGGTTGAATCTAGAAGGTCGGCTGTAGATCAGAGTTTAACGAAACATTCACATTAACCATTTGCGTGACCACAAGGAGATTACTCCCCAGTGTGAATATCCCAGGGGGAGGGGGGGGGGAGGTTTGATTAACCGTCTTTGAATTTTGATTCAAATTCGTATGTCCAGATGCGAGATTTAGCATAAGAATCCGGTTTTGTCGCTGAAATTAGAAAACCCTTCTTTCCTGGCAAAATTGTTTCAAGAAAAAAAGTTGAATTTAATTCAGCTTTAATCACAGTAATTTTGTAACATACACATAGTTTGTTTCTTTTCGAAAAGTGAACCTGAAAATTCAAAACAAACGTCTAAACAAACAAACAAAAATATTTGGTAACTTTAACTTTTGAGCTTTGAAATCAGTTGAATAAAATTGAAATAAAAACAAAAAATTCAGTAATAAGCCATTTTGGTTCTCAAAATGCCAGGAACGCCTTTCCATGAAAGCTAGTGTGTATATTTTAGTCGGAAAACATCCAGTTTGTTGCTTTTCTTGCGTGGAAAATTTCCTTTTTACTTTTATTAGAAAACATCGTACACATGGGGAAATGAGACCAAATCAGTAAACAGCTGTAAATTCAACATTTGGTTTGCAATTAGAGGACACGGAAGGCATTGCCACCTTATTGGAAATTTATTTTACATTTGGGCAAGATTAAAGAAGGAAATTTACATCAAGACTTTGAATGAACTTTGTCAATGAACTCTCTCTGAAAATAATCTAGTTAATATTCCGGAAGTTCATTATTTTGTGAATGACCCGAAAAGTTATTTATTTTGTTGTGTATAAATATACTAGTTTCAATTTTATTATTTTAGTATTTCTACTGAAGACGGTCGCTGGATATCTGGTCGAAATATCTAGAATTGTGTACTTTTTTTCACTGTCAAAATAAATGGATTTATCCCCATTTGAAAGCTTATTTGTTCGTTATTTTAAAAAATAACAAGTTTTTTCATCTTTTATATTTAGGGACGAAGGCGCCACCTGACGGTTGAGTTTTCTTAAACTAAAAGGTTTGTCTTCGCGACAGTAGAAGCTATAGAGCAGGAACAGATTTTGCTCTGGAAAAAGGAGTAGCAGCAACAACAAATATAATAAACTACTTCTTAGCGACAGTTGATGCTAAAGAGCAGAAAGATAATCTGTTCAGGAACATGGAACAGATGCAACATGAAAAAAGAAAGATTTCGCACACTGGGGCAGTTAATAATAAACTAGTTCTTTGCGACAGTGGAAGCTATAGAGCTGTAACAGATTTTGCTCTGGAACAGTAGCAACATGAAAAAAGAAAGAGTTTGCACATTGGGGCAGATAATAGTAAACTTGTTTTTCACGACAGTGGATGCTAAAGAGCAGAAGGATAATCTTTTCTGGAACACGAAACAGATGCAACATGAAAAATTAAAGATTTTGCACATTGGGGCAGTTAGTAATAAACTAGTTCTTCGCGACAATGGAAGCTATAGAGCAGGAACAGAATTTGCTCTGGAACATGGAACAGCAGCAACAGAAAAAAAGAAAGATTGCACACATTGGGCAGATAATAACAAACTATTTCTTCGCGACAATGGAAGCTATAGAGCAGGAACAGTATTTGCTCTGGAAGATTGAACAGCAGCAACATGAAAAAAGAAATATTTCGCACATTGGGGCAGATAATAATAAACTAGTTCTTCGCAACAGTGGAAGTTATAGAGAAGGAACAGAATTTCACTCTGGACCATTGAACAGCAGCAACATTTAAAAAAAAAACAGTTTTAAGAGAGAGAGTTGTTTGATGGGAAATTTACGTTATAATAATATTTTGAAGTTTATATTTAGTTGCCTTCTCTTACTACTTGCCATGGAAAAAAGTGCAAATAGTTCTTTAATTCACCCTTTTTAAATCCTTAAAATCGGCAAAAAATAGTTTGAATTTAACTTACTTAAATTTTGTTTGCAAAACATCTAAATTCATGTTTGCTTAGGCCTCAAGGATTTAAATAAGAAATAGAATTGACAAAACAATAAATATAGAAAATATCTAAATTTCTTGAAGAAGAAAACTAAATTTCATTACTGTTTTTCAAAGTTAAATCACAAACTTTTTCAATGCATAATGCACAAATGCAATAATAACAAAAGCTATGCAAAATAAAATAATGGCGAGAACTGTGAGAGGAGGTCCGTATGGCACCATTGAAATTTTGTCTGATCATTAACAATGGTCCACTCCATGGGAGGTGAGGCGTATGATTACCAACACTTACCATCATATTGATTATATTAACTTTATCTTAGAAGCTTCTGGAACCGAAATAAAATTCGAACTATTCTGTCACTTAGTATTTTCCTGATATATATAACTAGAATTTGTTATGAAATTCCAACCAGTTCTCCTATTACAAATGTTAAAATTAGGTTATACAAGACACTCTCGCTTTCGTCCTAAATAAACAGGGTAAAACCACCCTTATTTTTCCTTATAGTTAATTTTCCTTCGCAATACCTGCAAATGAATTTGGTAACATGAAAAATGATGGTATTGATGTAATTAACTCTGTATATGTGGGTTTCCCGTTTGATTTTATGAATTAGATTTCAACAAGGGGTTACACATTATCTCTCCTGGGTGTTAATGGCGTTTCTGGCCTCAATCGTCCCTAGGCCAATAATGCAATTGCTCCTGACCTAGTATCTATACCTACTTACTAACAGACGTACTAATGATTTTTTTTCCCGAAAGAAAATTATTAAACATTTAGGGTGGATGGAAGGACTCGACAATGAATATCAAATTTTATTTGAGAATTTGAACGAGGAGTTCCTATTAAATCCAATAAAATATAGGATTTTGCGGGGATTGGGCTCCAGCCCTCCCTGGGTACATCCCTGCTTTCATTTTTCTTCCATTGTCGTAACGCTATTCCGGCATACGCACTTCCACGCATTTTATGTGCAAATCGTTCAGAGGTTACGTTGACCAAATAAAAAAAATTCTGTTAATAAATAATAATAAGAAAAAAATCAAGCAGAAGGGTAATTCTGGTTCTGGTTTTAATACATCAATCATTTGATACAAAAATTTTGCAAGAAGTCTGCTACTGTTGGGTTAAGTTCTTGATTTCAGAAAATTTATTTAGTTAAATTTAGCAGAGGACCTTGGAAAGACTTAATTATGTTCGCTTCAGCAATTAATACTATTTATCAAAGATTGGTGTAAAAGATTAAAAATTATTTAAAACCAACCATTGTTTTGTGTCCTATAGAGAAAACACTTTTAGCCATATTTTGAGGTACTTTGTACTTTGTATGAACAAATGGGCCAGTTGTGTACCAACAAAGTAGTCTTTGAGGATGATAAACCCCCAAACCCCTCAGGGCGAGGGTTGTTAGTTATGCCCTGGGGGCATACAAGGTTTTTATAGATATTGTTTTCGTAGAAACTTCAAAAAGGGCTGATTCAGTTGGAAATTGAAAGGGCTAGTGCCATTTTAATAGTAGAAAGTGATTGGAGGGCAATTCACCTCTTAGAAGATCATATAAGAGGTAACACTCTAGCAAATGCCTATAGTAAAGGACCACAACCTTTCAATTAACGCTCTAGCAATACCTATAGTAAAAGACCACAACCTGTCAATGTAACGCTCTAGCAATGCTTATAGTAAAGAACCATAACCTGTCAATGTAACGCTCTAGCAATGCTTATAGTAAAGAACCATAACCTTTCAATGCAACGCTCTAGAAATACCTATAGTGAAAGACCACAACCTGTCAATGTAACGCTCTAGCAATGCTTATAGTAAAGAACCATAACCTTTCAATGTAACGCTCTAGCAATACCTATAATAAAAGACCATAACCTGTCAATGTAACGCTCTAGCAATGCTTATAGTAAAGAACCACAACCTTTCAATGTAACGCTCTAGCAATGCCCATAGTAAAGAACCATAACCTTTCAATGTAACGCTCTAGGAATACCTATAGTAAAAGACCATAACTTGTCAGTGTAACGCTCTAGCAATGCTGATAGTAAAGAACCACAACCTTTCTACGTAACGCTCTAGCAATGCCTATAGTAAAGAACAACAACCTTTCAATGTAACGCTCTAGCAATGCCTATAATAATGAACCATAACCTTTTGATGTAACGCTCTAGCAATACCTATAGTAAAAACCATAACTTGTCAATGTAACGCTCTAGCATTGCTTATAGTAAAGAACCAGAACGGGGATGAACCACAAAAGAACCACAAAAGGGATGATTCAGTTGGAAATTGAAAGGGCTAGTGCCGTTTTAATAGTATAAAGTGATTGGAGGGCAACTGACCTCTTAGAAGATCATATAAGAGGTAACACTCTAGCAAATGCCTATAGTAAAGGACCACAACCTTTCAATTAACGCTCTAGCAATACCTATAGTAAAAGACCACAACCTGTAAATGTAAAGCTCTAGCAATGCTTATAGTAAAGAACCATAACCTTTCTATGTAACGCTCTAGCAATACCTATAGTAAAAGACCATAACTTGTCAATGTAACGCTCTAGTAATGCTTATAGTAAAGAACCACAACCTTTCAATGTAACGCTCTAGCAATGCTTATAGTAAAGAACCATAACCTTTCAATGTAACGCTCTAGCAATACCTATAATAAAAGACCATAACCTGTCAATGTAACGCTCTAGCAATGCTTATAGTAAAGAACCACAACCTTTCAATGTAACGCTCTAGCAATGCCCATAGTAAAGAACCATAACCTCTCAATGTAACGCTCTAGCAATGCCTATAGTAAAGAACCATAACCTTTCAATGTAACGGTCTAGCAATACCTATAGTAAAAGACCATAACTTGTCAATGTAATGCTCTAGCAATGCTTATAGTAAAGAACCACAACCTTTCAATATAACGTTCTAGCAATGCCAATAGTAAAGAACCTTAACCTTTCAATGTAACGCTCTAGCAATGCTTATAGTAAAGAAACATAACCTTTTAATGTAACGCTCTAGCAATACCTATAGTAAAAGACCATAACCTGTCAATGTGACGCTCTAGCAATACGTATAGTAAAGAACCACAACCTTTGAATGTAACGCTCTAGCAATGCCTATAGTAAAGAACCATAACCTTTCGATGTAACGGTCTAGCAATACCTCTGGTAAAAGACCATAAGTTGTCAATGTAACGCTCTAGCAATGCCTATAGTAAAGAACCATAACCTTTCGATATAACGGTCTAGCAATACCTATGGTAAAAGACCATAAGTTGTCAATGTAACGCTCTAGCAATGCTAATAAAAAAGAACCATAACCTTTCGATGTAACGGCCTAGCAATACCTATGGTAAAAGACCATAAGTTGTCAATGTAACGCTCTAGCAATGCCTATAGTAAAGAGCCATAACCTTTCGATGTAACGGTGTAGCGATACCTATGGTAAAAGACCATAAGTTGTCAATGTAACGCTCTAGCAATGCTGATAGTAAAGAACCACAACCTTTCAATGTAACGCTCTAGCAATGCCTATAGTAAAGAACCATAACCTGTCAATGTAACGCTCTAGCAATGCCTATAGTAAAGAACCATAACCTTTCAGTGTAACGGTCTAGCAATACCTATAGTAAAACCATAACTTGTCAATGTAACGCTATAGCAATGCTTATAGTAACGGTCTAGCGATACCTATGGTAAAAGACCATAAGTTGTCAATGTAACGCTCTAGCAATGCTGATAGTAAAGAACCACAACATTTCAATGTAACGCTCTAGCAATGCCTATAGTAAAATACCATAACCTTTCGATGTAACACTCTAGCAATACCTTTAGTAAAGAACCATAACCTTTCAATGCAATTTGTGTTATTATTTTTTTTTTACCGGAAACGCTTCACACAAAACGAATGGTTGAAAAAACTTCAGAGGGGACTTATTCGATTAGAACTGCAACTTTTAGTGTCTTTTTTACGAGACAACCAGCCCCCTTCCTCGCCATTTACGTATCCCTCCCCTCCCGTAACCTCCAAAGACGGCTGATTCAAATTTTGAGATGGTCATTATGTTAATAGCTAAACGTTTCAATCTAACTTTTAAGATAAAATGACCCTCGACAGGCCCTTGGGACAGGGCCGTAACTAGTGCAAATAGGCAATTATTTAAGTAAATGGCTTATAAAGAAAAACGAGATCCTTTGCAAACTCTCAAGAACAGCTGACCGTATTAACATGAAACTTTCGAGGAATGTTGCGTGGTATGCTGCTCTAAATCAAAAGATTTAGTAAATCAAAATACTGTAAAGAAATATGGTCGGCTATTCTTTGCTTACTATCAACGGTCTTAGAAGACAGTCCTTTAGTTAACTCTGCTAAATTTGGAAAGCAGGGTATCCAGTTGTCACCTGGTTGTAAAAAGACGAAGTTGCAAAAAAATGTAAAAAATGGACACTTGAAGAATTTCATTCCGCTCTCAGCATTGGCCTTTAGTTCAGTGAAGGGAGGAGTAAATTAAAAAAAAAAGATAGAAAAAACGCCATTTGAGGATTATTGATAAAAAAAAAAAAAAAATAATACGCTTATTTTTTGGCATAATTTCTAAACTGTGCAATGTTTCGGTTGTTTACACGCAAGATTTGTCATTGGGATATAAGGAAGTATTCCAACCAGGTTCTGTCCGAAAAGATCAAGGGGGTCAATTTGAAACTTAAGTGAACGTTGAGGGCTATTTTGAACTAAACATAAAAACACTAAGTACATCCTGATTTTACTGAGGGAGGAATAAAACAAAAAAATTATTAATTAAAGAAAAAACGTAAGAATAATAAATAAAACACTGACAATACAGAATATTCTTATTCTTAATTTAAGTTTTTGAAATTTGAATTTTAACAAAGCTTGAATATCCAGTCCAAATTTTTGATCAGCAGTCATTTTGCAGAATTAGATTTTTGTAGTAATTTTACAATAGCGTTTTGGGTAAAGGTATTATTTCGTTTGAATTATTATGACCTTATTTCAGCTCGGTTTTGGTTTAATACAGCTCTTTACTTTCCCTCGAAAAAATACTTTTTTGGTATTTTTTTTTTGGAAATTAATTTCAAACAAGTAATCAGAGAAAAAAATCTATTCATCCAAATTTCTTTGGTATTTGGTCACTCATTTTGTAGTTTGATAGACCCAAATAAATCCTGATAAAAAGTCAAACTCAAAACGAGATTGAAACCAGGTTTGTTTCAATCGGTTTTCTAATTTCTGTTTGCTGCAGAAAGCCACGTACTGCCACGTACGTCTGAATTTATTTCGGAGAAGGTATTATTAGTCAAATAAATCGAAAACCTGAGTAATTCTTAGTCTTCTAAGTCCAAGAACATCCAGATCCCAATCCTATAAACCCCTTTTGTTATGTCTCAATCTATTAGAAGAACGTTTTGTGCAATAGTTTTCTTTGAATATTAGTTGTTTAAATAAACGAATGTCGCATTAATTCAAGATCATTTGTTAAAAAAAAGGTTTTGCTTAGTTGTCTAAAAAAGATTAAAAAAGGAAGTTACATATGATTGCAAGCAAGTTAGATTTTTTCTTCTTATTCTAAGCTTCTTTGACCTGATATTTGATTAAGGTGTGTATTTTTGCACCTTGATAATAGATGTAGTTTTTAGGCATTATTGTGAATTTAAAAGGATATAGAATAACATGCCTAATTTAAGGAAAGACGAAGGGAGAGGACTCCAGGGGAGGGGGGAACGTCTGTGGGGGAGGAGATTCAAGTGTTTATTTATTGTTATCCTGCAACTCTCCACAAAGGTACTGAACTGCTTGCTGGTCACCTTCGAGGAAGTGTTCAGTCCCCCTGAACAGTTTATCTTAGCCCAAGGTACATTTTTCACCAAAACATCAAAACACGCAAAGGAGGGGAAATTATATTTCGAGAAATACTTGTTCCCACCCATCCAGCGTATTGCGGGGGAGTTTGGTCTGTGTCTCCTCTTTTTGGGGAACAGCATCCGGCCATCCTACGCGCAGTGGGGGAGTTTAGTCTATGTCTACTTATTCCTGGAATGGAATCCGGGCTTCAGCTAGACGATAAAAGAGGCTAAAAACGGTCTTGCTCGAGATAATTCAAAGGTAGTAATAATAGGGAAATTATCGTTGAGTTTCTACTGCAACCCTCTAATGTCACAGCATCCCTGTTTCTAGCGCTCAGCTAGCAAGATTCGCGCACTGGCAAGATTCCCGCTATAGAAAAATTCCTGCCATTGATACAGTGTTTTTCTGGAAGACCCCTGGATTTCCTATGATCAAGTCTAACATGAACGCCACCAATGTAACTCACAAACTAGACTAAAAGGACCCCATGGTGCTCCAGCACGGCACACACACATGCGTGTTGCTTATTAAGGGTGACGTATATCTTAAGCAAAGATACCTAATGGGAGAGCTTGGAAGAGCATCTTGCGAGAAGGGTAGATTTCCAAACCGATAAAAAGTATACTTATGGTCCAAAGCGGAATGGCGCTAAGACACTATTTTCACACTAGCACCCATTCTCCCCATGACAACCCCCCCCCCTAGGATATTTTTAACCTATTTTGCCCCGAAAATAAACTAAAATATCCCATTAAATACTATACTTTGAAAACAGAGAAGCCCCTCCACTTTTTTTTACTAGTGTTTGATACTCTAAGCATTTCACCTCACAATGTTACACTATTACTACCCCTGTGACATACCCCTGTCATCGCCCCCTCCCCCCCAAAAAAAACACTTTTAAGATATTTCTCGTTCAAAATGTTATTTTCAAATCATTCATTCGGGTTTTCGCGAGCAAATCGGCCTACAGTATCATACTGTAGCTACTCTTAGACACTTCTCCGCCAATGCCCCACCTCCCAACAAAGTACTTTTAAGACATTTCTTCCTAAAATATCTATTTCAACTAATTCATTTAGGTTTTCACAAGCAATTCAGCCTGCAGTACCGCCCTATAACTACTCTAAGATACCCTATATCCATCCACAAAATTATATTTCAAGTCACTCATTCGGGTTTCCATGTCAATAGATACTGATTATACTTAAGAATAATTTAAATTAGATACCTTTTGATACCTGATTTATATAGGTCAATGACCCAAATTATGATACACGTTCAGTATAACATAGGATTCAAATGGTCTGAAGGGTCTTAACTCAGGATATTCAGATAAAGCCAAATGATAATAATAAGAATACATTTTTTTATTTGGATTGAATGAAACTGATAAAGGATTGAAATTTTAATCACTTATCCACTAAAGGTAAGTCTGAGGGAATAGTGACTCCCACGGCAAATTATATAAATGTCAGAATATGATTAGAATATATTCATCCTTTCACTAGTCGATTGATTTGATTGACCTAGCTTCACGTCTTGGCTGTGGTCGCTTTAAGACACAAGTACTAAGCGAGGAGTGCAGCTAATATAAAATATTGTTTCGTATTGGAGTATGCATAAAGTTGAAACTAATATAGTCGTAGACGCCGAGAAAAGAATTTTAATATAGAAATCCAGAACAATCGTTAGAAATCCCTTACAATTCCTAGAAATCAAGTAGTGAGATGGTTATGGATTTTAACCACCAAGAACCCCAACCATCAAGGACCCCAACCACCAAGAACCCCAACCACCAAGGACACCAACCTCCAAGGGCCCCAAAACTCCCTCTACCAACTATTTTGCCCCTCTCCCAATTTTTTATACTTTGTTTAAATTTAATTTTTTGAACTTTTTTTCGAACTTTTATTTTTTTTTAACATAGAAATTTTGTAATTTTTTTTCATGTCTTAAAATGACATGAAGTATAAGAACAAAAAAAAATCACATTGAATATTTTAAAAATACAAAATGAGAATGATATAGATATGTTAGTCGTGATTTTTACTATTATAAAAATGATGTTTGTAGTAACACTTTTCGTTTTTTTACTTAGAATTTTTGGACTTGGAAAATTGGACTTGGAATAGTAAAAGACCATAACTTGTCAATGTAACGGTCTAGCAATGCTTATAGTAAAGAACCATAACCTTTCAATGTAACGCTCTAGCAATGCCTATAGCAAAGAACCATAACCTTTCAATGAAACATTCTAGCAATACCAATAGTAAAAGACCATAGCTTGTCAATGTAACGCTCTAGCAATGCTTATAGTAAAGAACCACAACCTTTCAATTTAACGCTCTAGCAATGCCTATAGTAAAGAACCATAACCTTTCAATGTAATGCTCCAGCAATACCTATATTAAAAGACCATATCCTGTTAATGTAACGCTCTAGCAATGCTTATAGTAAAGAACCACAACCTTTCAATGTAACGTTCTAGCAATGCCTATAGTAAAGAACCATAACCTTTCAATGTAACGTTCTAGCAATACCTATAGTAAAAGACCATAACTTGTCAATGTAACGCTCTAGCAATGCTGTTAGTAAAGAACCACAACCTTTCAATGTAACGCTCTAGCAATGCCTATAGTAAAGACCCACAACCTTTCAATGTAACGCTCTAGCAATGCCTATAGTAAAGAACCATAACCTTTCAATGTAACGCTCTAGCAATACCTATAGAAAAAGACCATAACTTGTCAATGTAACGCTCTAGCATTGCTTATAGTAAAGAACCACAACAGGGCTGAACCACAAAAGAACCACAAAAGGGCTGATTCAGTTGGAAATTGAAAGGGCTAGTGCCATTTTAATAGTAGAAAGTGATTGGATGGCAATTGACCTCTTAGAAGACCATATAAGAGGTAACACTCTAGAAAATGCCTATAGTAAAGGACCACAACCTTTCAATTAACGCTCTAGCAATACCTATAGTAAAAGACCACAACCTGTCAATGTATCGCTCTAGCAATGCTTATAGTAAAGAACCATAACCTTTCAATGTAACGCTCTAGCAATGCTTATAGTAAAGAACCATAACCTTTCAATTTAACGCTCTAGCAATGCCCATAGTAAAGAACCATAACCTTTCAATGTAACGCTCTAGCAATACCTATAGTAAAAGACCATAACTTTTTAATGTAACGCTCTAGCAATGCTTATAGTAAAGAACCACAACCTTTCAATGTAACGCTCTAGCAATGCCTATAGTAAAGAACCATAACCTTTCAATGTAACGTTCTAGCAATGCCTATAGTAAAGAACCATAACCTTTCAATGTAACGCTCTAGCAATACCTATAGTAAAAGACCATAACTTGTCAATGTAACGCTCTAGCAATGCTGATAGTAAAGAACCAAAACCTTTCAATGTAACGCTCTAGCAATGCCTATAGTAAAAGACCATAGCTTGTCAATGTAACGCTCTAGCATTGCTTATAGTAAAGAACCACAACAGGGCTGAACCACAAAAGAACCACAAAAGGGCTGATTCAGTTGGAAATTAAAAGGGCTAGTGCCATTTTAATAGTAGAAAGTGATTGGATGGCAATTGACCTCTTAGAAGACCATATAAGAGGTAACACTCTAGCAAATGCCTATAGTAAAGGACCACAACCTTTCAATTAACGCTCTAGAAATACCTATAGTGAAAGACCACAACCTGTCAATGTAACGCTCTAGCAATGCTTATAGTAAAGAAACATAACCTTTCAATGTAACGCTCTAGCAATACCTATAATAAAAGACCATAACCTGTCAATGTAACGCTCTAGCAATGCTTATAGTAAAGAACCACAACCTTTCAATGTAACGCTATAGCAATGCCTACAGTAACGAACCATAACCTTTCAATGTAACGCTCTAGCAATACCTATAATAAAAGACCATCACCTGTTAATGTAACGCTCTAGCAATGCTTATAGTAAAGAACCACAACCTTTCAATGTAACGCTCTAGCAATGCCTATAGTAAAGAACCATATCCTTTCAATGTAACGCTCTAGAAGTACCTATAGTAAAAGACCATAACTTGTCAATGTAACGCTCTAGCAATGCTTACAGTAAAGAACCACAACCTTTCAATGTAACGCTCTAACAGTGCCTATAGTAAAGAACCATAACCTTTCAATGTAACACTTTAGCAATACCTATAGTAAAAGACCATAACTTGTCAATGTAACGCTCTAGCATTGCTTATAGTAAAGAACCACAACCTTTCAATGTAACGCTCTAGCAATGCCTATAGTAAAGAACCATAACCTTTCAATGTAACGCTCTAGCAATACCTATGGTAAAAGACCACAACCTGTCAATGTAACGCTCCAGCAATGCTTATATAAAGAACCACAACCTTTCAATGTAACGCTCTAGTAATACCTATAGTAAAAGACCATAACTTGTCAATGTAACACTCTAGCATTGCTTATAGTAAAGAACCACAACAGGGCTGAACCAAAAAAGAACCACAAAAGGGCTGATTCAGTTGGAAATTGAAAGGGCTAGTGCCATTTTAATAGTAGAAAGTGATTGGATGGCAATTGACCTCTTAGAAGACCATATAAGAGGTAACACTCTAGAAAATGCCTATAGTAAAGGACCACAACCTTTCAATTGACGCTCTAGCAATACCTATAGTAAAAGACCACAACCTATCAATGTATCGCTCTAGCAATGCTTATAGTAAAGAACCATAACCTTTCAATGTAACGCTCTAGCAATGCTTATAGTAAAGAACCACAACCTTTCAATTTAACGCTCTAGCAATGCCTATAGTAAAGAACCATAACCTTTCAATGTAACGCTCTAGCAACACTTATAGTAAAGAACCATAATCTTTCAATGTAACGTTCTAGCAATGCCTATAGTAAAGAACCATAACCTGTCAATGTAACGCTCTAGCAATACATATATTAAAAAACCAAAACTTTTCAATGTAAAGCTCTAGCAGTGCTGATAGTAAAGAACCAAAACCTTTCAATGTAACGCTCTAGCAATGCCTATAGTAAAGAACCAGAACCTTTCAATGTAACGCTCTAGCAATGCCTATAATAAAAGACCATAACTTGTCAATGTAACGCTCTAGCATTGCTTATAGTAAAGAACCACAACAGGGCTGAACCACAAAAGAACCACAAAAGGGCTGATTCAGTTGGAAATTAAAAGGGCTAGTGCCATTTTAATAGTAGAAAGTGATTGGATGGCAATTGACCTCTTAGAAGACCATATAAGAGGTAACACTCTAGCAAATGCCTATAGTAAAGGACCACAACCTTTCAATTAATGCTCTAGCAATACCTATAGTGAAAGACCACAACCTGTCAATGTAACGCTCTAGCAATGCTTATAGTAAAGAACCACAACCTTTCAATTTAACGCTCTAGCAATGCCTATAGTAACGAACCATAACCTTTCAATGTAACGCTCTAGCAATACCTATAATAAAAGACCATAACCTGTTAATGTAACGCTCTAGCAATGCTTATAGTAAAGAACCACAACCTTTCAATGTAACGCTCTAGCAGTACCTATAGTAAAAGACCATGACTTGTCAATGTAACGCTCTAGCAATGCTGATAGTAAAGAACCACAACCTTTCAATGTAACGCTCTAGCATTGCCTTTAGTAAAGAACCATAACCTTTCAATGTAACGCTCTAGCAATACCTATGGTAAAAGACAACAACCTGTCAATGTAACGCTCTAGCAATGCTTATATAAAGAACCACAACCTTTCAATGTAACGCTCTAGCAATGCCTATAGTAAAGAAACATAACCTTTCAATGTAACACTCTAGCAATACCTATAGTAAAAGACCATAACCTGTCAATGTAACGCTCTAGCAATGCTTATAGTAAAGAACCACAACCTTTCAATGTAATGCTCTAGCAATGCCTATAGTAAAGAACCGTAGCCTTTCAATGTAACGCTCTAGCAATAACTATAAGAAAAGACCTTAACCTGTTAATGTAACGCTCTAGCAATGC
This sequence comes from Artemia sp. Qi Xiang Cuo, assembly GCF_049724085.1. Lineage (NCBI taxonomy): Eukaryota > Metazoa > Arthropoda > Branchiopoda > Anostraca > Artemiidae > Artemia > Artemia sp. Qi Xiang Cuo. Next base: position 18,454,000 of record NC_142803.1, read on the forward strand.
TTATAGTAAATAACCACAACCTTTCAATGTAACGCTCTAGCAACGCCTATAGTAAAGAACCATAATCTTTCAATGTAACGCTCTAGCAATGCCTATAGTAAAGAACCATAACCTTTCAATGTAACGCTCTAGCAATACCTATAGTAAAACACCATAAAATGTCAATGTAACGCTCTAGCAATGCTTATAGTAAAGAACCACAATCTTTCAATGTAACGCTCTAGCAATGACTATAGTAAAGAACCAGAAACTTTCAATGTAACACTCTAGCAATGCCTATAGTAAAGAACCATAACCTTTCAATGGAACGCTCTAGCAATCCATATAGTAAAATACCAAAACTTGTCAATGTAACTCTCTAGCAGTTCTTATAGTAAAGAACCACAAACTTTCAGTGTAATTTTCTAGCAATGTCAATAGTAAAGAACCATAACCTTTCAATGTAACGCTCTAGCAATGCCTATAATAAAAGACCATAACTTGTCAATGTAACCCTCTAGCAGTTCTTATAGTATAGAACCACAACCTTTCAATGTAACTTTCTATAAATGCCAATAGTAAAGAACCACAACCGTTCAATGTAACGCTCTAGCAATGCCTATAGTAAAGAACCATAACCTTTCAATGTAACGCTCTAGCAATACCTATAGTAAAAGACCATAACTTGTCAATGTAACGCTCTAGCAATGCTGACAGTAAAGAACCACAACCTTTCAATGTAACGCTCTAACAATGCCTATAGTAAAGAACCATAACCTTTCAATGTAACGCTCTAGCAATACCTATAGTAAAAGACCATAACTTGTCAATGTAACGCTCTAGCATTGCTTATAGTAAAGAACCACAACCTTTCAATGTAATGCTCTAGCAATGCCTATAGTAAAAGACCATAACATTTGAATGTAACGCTCTAGCAGTCCCTATTGTAAAGAACCATAACCTTTCAATGTAACGGTCTAGCAATACCTATAGTAAAAGACCATAACTTGTCAATGTAACGCTCTAGCAATGCTTATAGTAAAGAACCGCAACCTTTCAATATAACGTTCTAGCAATGCCAATAGTAAAAAACCATAAACTTTCAATGTAACGCTCTAGCAATGCTTATAGTAAATAACCACAACCTTTCAATGTATCGCTCTAGCAACGTCCTATAGTAAAGAACCATAATCTTTCAATGTAACGCTCTAGCAATGCCTATAGTAAAGAACCATAACCTTTCAATGTAACGCTCTAGCAATACCTATATTAAAAGACCATAACATCTCAATGTAATGCTCTAGCACTGCTGATGATAGTAAAGAACCACAATCTTTCAATGTAACGCTCTAGCAATGACTATAGTAAAGAACCAGAACCTTTCAATGTAACGCTCTAGCAATGCCTACAGTAAAGAACCATAACCTTTCAATGTAACGCTCTAGCAATCCCTATAGTAAAAGACCAAAACTTGTCAATGTAACGCTCTAGCAGTGCTTATAGTATAGAACCACAACCTTTCAGTGTAATTTTCTAGCAATGTCAATAGTAAAGAACCATAACCTTTCAATGTAACGCTCTAGCAATGCCTATAATAAAAGACCATAACTTGTCAATGTAACACTCTAGCAGTGCTTATAGTATAGAACCACAACCTTTCAATGTGACTGTCTAACAATGCCTATAGTAAAGAACCACAACCTTTCAATGTAACGCTCTAGCAATGCCTATAGTAAAGAACCATAACCTTTCAATGTAACGCTCTAGCAATACCTATAGTAAAAGACCATAACTATTCAATGTAACGCTCTAGCAATGCTGATAGTAAAGAACCACAACCTTTCAATGTAACGCTCTAACAGTGCCTATAGTAAAGAACCATAACCTTTCAATGTAACTCTCTAGCAATACCTATAGTAAAAGACCATAACTTGTCAATGTAACGCTCTAGCATTGCTTATAGTAAAGAACCACAACCTTTCAATGTAACGCTCTAGCAATGCCTATAATAAAAGACCATAACTTGTGAATGTAACGCTCTAGTAGTGCTTATAGTAAAGAACCAAAACCTTTAATTGTAACTTTCTAGCAATGCCAATAGTAAAGAACCACAACCTTTCAATGTAACGCTCTACCAATGCCTATAGTAAAGAACCATAACCTTTCAATGTAACGCTCTAGCAATACCTGTAGTTAAAGACCATAACTTGTCAATGTAACGCTCTAGCAATGCTTATAGTAAAGAACCACAACCTTTCAATGTAACGCTCTAGGAATGCCTATAGTAAAGAACCATAACCTGTCAATGTAACGCTTTAGCAATGCTTATAGTAAAGAACCACAACCTTTCAATGTAACGCTCTAGCAGTCCCTATAGTAAAGAACCATAACCTTTCAATGTAACGCTCTAGCAATACCTATAGTAAAAGACCAAAACTTGTCAATGTAACGCTCTAGCAGTGCTTATAGTATAGAACCACAACCTTTCAGTGTAACTTTCTAGCAATGTCAATAGTAAAGAACCATAAACTTTCAATGCAACGCTCTAGCAATGCCTATAATAAAATACCATAACTTGTGAATGTAACACTCTAGTAGTGCTTATAGTATAGAACCAAAACCTTTAATTGTAACTTTCTAGCAATGCCAATAGTAAAGAACCACAACCTTTCAATGTAACGCTCTACCAATGCCTATAGCAAAGAAACATAACCTTTCAATGTAACGCTCTAGCAATACCTGTAGTTAAAGACCATAATTTGTCAATGTAACGCTCTAGCAATGCGTATAGTAAAGAACCACAACCTTTCAATGTAACGCTCTAGGAATGCCTATAGTAAAGAACCATAACATGTCAATGTAACGCTCTAGCAATGCTTATAGGAAAGAACCGCAACCTTTCAATATAACGTTCTAGCAATGCCAATAGTAAAAAACCATAAACTTTCAATGTAACGCTCTAGCAATGCTTATAGTAAAGAACCATAACCTTCCAATGTAACGCTCTATCAATGCCTTTAGTAAAGAACCATAACCTTTCAATGCAATTTGTGTTATTATTTTTTTTTACCGGAAACGGTTCACACAAAACGAATGGTCGAAAAAACTTCAGAGGGGACTTATTTGATTAGAACTGCAACTTTTAGTGTCTTTTTTTACGAGACAACAAGCCCCCTTCCTCGCCATTTACGTATACCTCTCCTCCCGTAACCTCCAAAGACGGCTGATTCAAATTTTGAGATGGCCATTATGTCCAAATAGCTATACGTTTCAATCTGACTTTTAAGATAAAATGACCCCCGACAGGCCCTTGGGACAGGGCCGTAACTAGTGCAAATAGGCAATTATCAAACAGTTCGTAGTAACGAACTGTAAGTAAGGAGCGACCCGGCTCAATAGTAACCGAAACTCTAAAAAATGGAATTTTGATACCAATAGATACATCAAAAGAATCAAATTTTAATTCTGATTTCAAATATATAAGTTTCAAATAAATATATAAGTGACCAATAATTTGGGCATTAACTGTGACTAATTTATTTCTTTTTGGCTTGTGGCTTACAATCCACGTAGCCCAAATTATTTTCCGGCTTGTTTATTGCGCAGGAATCCACTTAGTAAAATATTTATGAATTCAACGGTGCTAGGCACTCCCCCTGGAAAGTTTTTACCAGGAAGTTTCCCCTTGCAGAAAATCCCTCCTGCACAGAAATTTTCCGAAAGTTCGGAAACAGCAGCCTCAAAATTTCACTTTCTAGCTGATTGGAGAGACGAAATTTAAGTCTCAGTTTTTGTTCACCCAAAATCTTTTAGTCGGTTGAAACGGTTATGTTATTCTGACTACCTGGACACATAGTCACTTATGATTACCCTCTGTCCCTCCTTTCAAGTCAATTTGACCCCCCTAACATCCTCCGGCAATTTCAAGTGAATCCCAATTACAATTTTTTCCTGAGATATTGAAGATATGCTATTTGGTATCCTGCGTACACAAGGCAATTTTCAGTCTGCGTCGCTACTAAGCCAGGAGCGGATTTGTAGATTATTTGCCAACTTATAGGGTCTTTTGATGTCCCCTAGTCCCCTTGACCCTCCCCTCAAGTCAGAGATTGAGTACCATTTGCCAGCCCTCAAACCCTCTCAGTCTTAAAGCTTGATAATCCAAGCAAGTAAAGAGACACTGCAAATACGCTATTTTAATAGCCTCGTGCCATTTAGTGCCTTCTGATTTACCTTCAAACTTAGGCGTGATTAGGTTCTAAATGCCAAAGGAACTGTAAGATCGTTGAATTATCAGAGACGCTGCTTTTCTAACATGCTCCCGCATTCCAAATTTAGATTCCCTCTACCCCTCCTCCTTCTTTCTCTACCTACAATTTTCACCTTCATTCCCCAAGCTGTTCTAGAGATCCTACAAAATTGGTGTTTTGATAGCCAGGATGTATGACGACTCTTTGATTTCTTGTTTCTCCAAGTTGAAGGTAAATGTCAACTTACCCCTCCCCCTCCCAAAAAAAGTTTCTAAAGGTTTCAACTTGATGTCCCAGGCGGTTCCCGATTTATTGCAGATGCATTATTTGAAAGCCTTGTGGCAGATAATGTACTTTGAATTATCTACCTGATTAACCGTGCATAAATTCATAAACTTACAGTGCAAAACAATTTTGGTGGATAAAGATTGAAAATGTTTAGCCCCTCTACCTCTCCACAACAAAGAATCGCCTGTGAACGGTGTCTTAGCTGATTCCAGCTGACCTGACTGGAAAGCCAAGTAGGGTCAATTTTTGTACTGAAATCAGTCTGTGAATAATGGGCAGCCTATACATCACCCCTAGGAATGTAGGAGAGATGGCTAACTCAGAGGAATACTTTTTTGCCCTTTTGATCTAAATTGCTATATCAAATTTTCATCCAATATCATGGAGGTTCGGGGGTTATGTATGGTAGGTAGTCGAAAAGGGGACGGGAGTTTAGCTCTCATCAATATTCGTCAGCAAAAGGTGTCAGAACTTTTAATTTGACTCAAAAGAGCCTTTTCTCAATTATTTCCAGCCCCCCGCTCTATTAAAAATTGGTAAAAAAGTTTCTTGGCCCCTTTCTGGGCCTTTATTGGGCCCAATCTTGGAGTGAACCAATATTTTTGATTTTTTTTCCATCTGCACCCGATTTAATTTTTCCAAGGAAAAGTTTTGAATTAACCAAGAATCTTTAAAAGTCTTATTAAGACTTTTTAAAAGTCTTTTCTTACGACCTCCTCAGTAGTAGGGCCATGATTACTTAAAACGGAGCCCTATCCCTTTTCCCATAGGATTCTACCGGAGCCCTCTGACGTCAAGGCAGCCATAGGGAAAATAGCATTGGATTTTAAACGGAGCCCTCTGACGTCAGGGTACACACCCCCGTTTCAAGCGCATGTTACACCACGCGAAACACCTTCGCCTTTAAAGGGTCAGATAAGTGGAACTACCAACCCCTCAAGCTGTCACACCTACGCAATGTGGTTACCGGTTCTATTAAAGGGAACACAGTTGCCAAGACTCCGTGACACCCCCCCTGGACTCTAATAACGTCATACGACTCACCCCGTTTTGAAACGGACAGATATGTACTTTGCGACAGGAACCGATGGGGGAATCCCTGCTTATAGCTCACACCTTACGCAATTATTATGCAACACTGTCACGTAATACTTTTTTTTTATCCCGAAACCCCCAAAGCGTTTTTTTTTCATTAAATTAATGGCGGCACACAGTTTATGCAAGGTCATGTAATGATTATGCAACACTATCACGTAATACATTTTTTGCCCAAAAGCCTCAAGATATTTTCTTTTTTGGCATTTTATTTTTCACTAGAAGCAATAAGATTCCCCATTTTTCAAGCATGCTAGAACGGCATCTTTACTGCCAAATTTGCCACGCACTTGGAAAACATCTATTTCCAGGGACAATAGCTCTCAAGGTATTTTTTAGCAATAAAGGAGAAATGCGTGTTTAAATTATGTAAACACCTAGGTATGAGAGACGCATCACAAACAGTAACTCTTAAAAACACAGACATTGTAAATAAAAACAAATTGACAAGCAATAAAATATAAATAAAAGACAGCTAAAAAACACGACAAAATATTAAAGTTGAAAATGTCACATTATAATATACGCAAAAGAACCATCTATTATAGAAAATCAGGGCTTCTAGCGTGCAACCTCGGAACGGGGAGTAATATATGGGTTTTGGAGGGATAAGGATGGTATTGGATGCAATTTAAGACATATTAAGAGCTTTTAGGGAAAATATACATTTTTTGAGTACCTGTCGATTTTCATCTCTTCCATGGGAGACATTCCTTAATGTCTCCACCCTAACTTTTAAGCTGTAGTTCACCCCACAATGACATTACATGACCCCCCCCCCTCCTCCTCCCCCCAATTCCGACAAGTCATCATCTCCCCCAAGACATTTTTCAGGCATTTCCTATTAAAAATTATGGTTTTAAATCCCATGATTCAAGTTTTTTGCAACCCAAGCCAATCATAATGCCCTACAAAATACTCCAAACCGCCATGGCATTTCATGCCCGGGACATCGCCCTCCCCCCCCATATCCCCTGGGTGACCTGATATACCTGATATAATTAAACCATATTAAGAGGTAATATTGAAAGACTTTTAACGAAATGCACCATTTTGTTGAGTATTGTTAGATTTAGCTCCCCATCTAGCAAAAATTTCATTTAACACCTCTCGCCTTATCTTTAAGCTCTAGAGTGTACTAGTCAATGACAGTGCATACCACCTTGGTAAATTATGGTTGATTTAAACACCCCCATGACATCGCTACATCTCCCCCAAGAAATCTTTCAGCCATTTTCTAAAAAAAATTATGGTTTTAAATCCCGTGATTCAAATTTTTGCAATTCAAGCCTATCATTATGCCCTGCAAAAAACTCCAAACTGCCATGGCATTTCACCCATGTGACCGCCGCCCCCCCCCCCCCCCGGTGAGCTGATATTAGATGCAAATTTAAGTCGTATTAATATCTTTTAAGGAAAATATCCATTTCTTTGAGTTAAAATTATGAATGTTTCACAATATCCTAACAATAAGTTCAACCCTCCTAGTAGCATTCATTTTCAGAGGGCGCCTTGATAATAGATGTAGTTTTTAGGCACTATTGTGGATTTAAAAGGATATATAATAACATGCCTAATTTAAGGAAAGACTAAGGGAGAGGACTCCAGGGGAGGGGGGACCGTCTGCGGGGAGGAGATTCAAGTGTTTATTTATTGTTATCCTGCAACTCTCCACAAAGGTACCGAACTGCTCGCTGGTCACCTCCGAGGAAGTGTCAAGTTCCCCTGAACAGTTTCTCTTAGCCCAAGGTACATTTTTCACCAAAACACGCAAAGGAGGGGAAATTCCATTTCGGGAAATTCTTGTTCCCACCCATCCAGCGTACTGCGGGTGATTTTGGTCTGTGTCTCCTCTTTTTGGGGAACAGAATCCGGACATCCTACACGCAATGGGAAAGTTTAGTCTATTTCTACTTATTCCTGGGACGGAATCTGGGCTTCGGCTAGACGATAAGAGAGGCTAAAAAACGGTCTTACTCGAGATTATTTAAAGGTAGCAATAATAGGGAAATTATGGTTGAGTTTCTACGGCAACCCTCTAATGTCACAGCATCCCTGTTTCTAGCGCTCAGCTAGCAAGATACGTGCACTGGCAAGATTCGCGCTATAGAAAAATTCCTGCCATTGATACATTGTTTTTTCTGGAAGAGCCCTGGATTTTCCATGATCAAGTCTAACATGAACGCCACTAATGTAACTCACAAACTAGACTAAAAGGACCCCATGGAGCTCCAGCACGGCACACAAACATGCGTGTTGCCTATTAATGGTGACGTATATCTTAAGCAAAGATACCTAATGGGAGAGCTTGGAAGAGCATCTTGCGAGAAGGATAGATTTCCAAACCGATAAAAGTATACTTATGGTCCAAAGCGGAATGGCGCTAAGACACTATTTTCACACTAGCACCCATTTTCCCCATGACAACCCCCCAGTGTGTTTTTGTGGGGCTTGGGGGGGGGGGGGGGGGGGGGGTGGGGGTGTGGGGGGGGGGGGGGGGGGGAGTGGGTGTGGGTGTGTGGGTGTGAGAGTGTGTGAGGGTGGGTGAGAGTGTTAGGGTGTCTGTGTGTGTATGTGTGGGTGGGAGTGTGTGTGTGTGTGTGGGTGTGTGTGTGAGTGAGAGGGTGTGGGGGTGTGTGTGGGTGTGTGAGTGTGTGTGATTTTCTGTCTGTGTGTGTATGTGTGTATATATGTATCTGTGTGTGTGTGTGTGTGTGTGTGTGTGTGTGTGTGGTGCGAATTCCTTGTTAAAGCTCAAGTGAAAGACTTGAAGTAAAATTTTTAGCAAGAAATGTCTGAAAAGTGTTTTGTGGGGAGATGGGGGGATGACAGAGGGATGTCTTTGAGTAGCTATTGTTTGGTGCTGTGGGATGAGTTGCTTGTAGAAACCCGAATCAGTGACTTGAAATATAATTTTGTAGATGGATATAGGGTATCTTAGAGTAGTTATAGTGTGGTACTGTGGACCGAATTGCTTGCGAAAACTCGAATGAATGACTTGAAGTAAATTTTTTAACAAGAAGTGTCTGAAAAGTGTTTTGTGGGGAGATGGGGTGATGACAGAGAGGTGTCTTAGAGTAGTTATATTGTGGTACTGTGGGCTGAATTGCTTGCTAAAACCCGAATGAATGAGTTGAAAATAAGATTTTGAACGAGAAATATCTGAAAAGTGTGTTTTTTTTTGGGGGGGGGGGGGCAATGACAGGGGTATGTCACAGGGGTAGTAATAGTGTAACATTGTGAGGTGAAATGCTTAGAGTATCAAACACTAGTAAAAAAAAGTGGAGGGGCTTCTCTGTTTTCAAAAATATAGTGTTTAATGGGATATCTTAGTTTATTTTCGGGGCAAAATAGGTTGAAAATATCCTAGGGGGGGGTTGTCATGGGGAAAATGGGTGCTAGTGTGAAAATAGTGTCTTAGCGCCATTCCGCTTTGGACCATAAGTATACTTTTTATCGGTTTGGAAATCTACCCTTCTCGCAAGATGCTCTTCCAAGCTCTCCCATTAGGTATCTTTGCTTAAGATATACGTCACCGTTAATAAGCAACACGCTTGTGTGTGTGCCGTGCTGGAGCTCCATGGGGTCCTTTTAGTCTAGTTTGTGAGTTACATTGGTGGCGTTCATGTTAGACTTGATCATGGAAAATCCAGGGCTCTTCCAGAAAAAAAACAATGTATCAATGGCAGGAATTTTTCTATAGCGGGAATCTTGCCAGTGCACGTATCTTGCTAGCTGAGCGCTAGAAACAGGGATGCTGTGACATTAGAGGGTTGCCGTAGAAACTCAACGATAATTTCCCTATTATTGCTACCTTTAAATTATCTCGAGTAAGACCGTTTTTTAGCCTCTTTTATCGTCTAGCCGAAGCCCAGATTCCGTCCCAGGAATAAGTAGAAATAGACTAAACTCCCCCACTGCGCGTAGGATGTCCGGATTTTGTTCCCCAAAAAGAAGAGACACAGACCAAAATCACCCGCAGTACGCTGGATGGGTGGGAACAAGAATTTCCCGAAATGGAATTTCCCCTCCTTTGCGTGTTTTGGTGAAAAATGTACCTTGGGCTAAGAGATACTGTTCAGGGGGACTGGACACTTCCTCGGAGGTGACCAGCGAGCAGTTCGGTACCTTTGTGGAGAGTTGCAGGATAACAATAAATAAACACTTGAATCTCCTCCCTCGCAGACGGTCCCCCCTCCCCTGGAGTCCTCTCCCTTAGTCTTTCCTTAAATTAGGCATGTTATTATATATACTTTTAAATCCACAATAGTGCCTAAAAACTACATCTATTATCAAGGCGCCCTCTGAAAATGAATGCTACTAGGAGGGTTGAACTTATTGTTAGGATATTGTGAAACATTCATAATTTTAACTCAAAGAAATGGATATTTTCCTTAAAAGATATTAATACGACTTAAATTTGCATCTAATATCAGCTCACCGGGGGGAGGGGGGGCTGCGGTCACATGGGTGAAATGCCAGGGCAGTTTGGAGTTTTTTGCAGGGCATCATGATAGGCTGGAATTGCAAAAATTTGAATCCCGGGATTTAAAACCATAATTTTTTTTAGAAAATGGCTGAAAGATTTCTTGGGGGAGATGTAGCGATGTCATGGGGGTGTTTAAATCAAACATAATTTACCAAGGTGGTATGCACTGTCATTGACTAGTACACTCTAGAGCTTAAAGATAAGGCGAGAGGTGTTAAATGAAATTTTTGCTAGATGGGGAGCTAAATCTAACAATACTCAACAAAATGGTGCATTTCGTTAAAAGTCTTTCAATATTACCTCTTAATATGGTTTAATTATATCAGGTATATCAGGTCACCCAGGGGATATGGGGGGGGGGGGAGGGCGATGTCCCGGGCATGAAATGCCATGGCGGTTTGGAGTATTTTGTAGGGCATTATGATTGGCTTGGGTTGCAAAAAACTTGAATCATGGGATTTAAAACCATAATTTTTAATAGGAAATGCCTGAAAAATGTCTTGGGGGAGATGATGACTTGTCGGAATTGGGGGGAGGAGGAGGGGGGGGTCATGTAATGTCATTGTGGGGTGAACTACAGCTTAAAAGTTAGGGTGAATACATTAAGGAATGTCTCCCAAGGAAGAGATGAAAATCGACAGGTACTCAAAAAAATGTATATTTTCCCTAAAAGCTCTTAATATGTCTTAAATAGCATCTAATACCATCCTTATCCCTCCAAAACCCATATATTACTCCCCCTTCCGGGGTTGCACGCTAGAAGCCCTGATTTTCTATAATAGATGGTTATTTTGCGTATATTATGTGACATTTTCAACTTTAATATTTTGTCGTGTTTTTTAGCTGTCTTTTATTTATATTTTATTGCTTGTCAATTTGTTTTTATTTACAATGTCTGTGTTTTTAAGAGTTACTTTTTTGTGATGCGTCTCTCATACCTAGATGTTTACATAATTTAAACACGCATTTCTCCTTTATTGCTAAAAATACCTTGAGAGCTATTGTCCCTGGAAATAGATGTTTTCCAAGTGCGTGGCAAATTTGGCAGTAAAGATGCCGTTCTAGCATGCTTGAAAAATGGGGAATCTTATTGCTTCTAGTGAAAAATAAAATGCCAAAAAAGAAAATATCTTGAGGCTTTTGCGCAAAAAAAGTATTATCTGACAGTGTTGCACAATAATTACGTGACCTTACATAAAGTGTGTACCGCCATTAAGTTAATGAAGAAAGAACGCTTTGGGGGTTTCGGGATAAAAAAAAGTATTACGTGACAGTGTTGCATAATAATTGCGTAAGGTGTGAGCTATAAGCAGGGATTCCCCCATCGGTTCCTGTCGCAAAGTACATATCTGTCCGTTTCAAAACGGGGTGAGTCTTATTACGTTATTAGAGTCCAGGGGGGTGTCATGGAGTCTTGGCAACTGTGTTCCCTTTAATAGAGCCGGTAACCGCATTGCGTAGGCGTGACGGCTTGAGGGGTTGGTAGTTCCACTTATCTGACCCTTTAAAGGTGAGGGTGTTTCGCATGGTGTAACATGCGCTTGAAACGGGGGTGTGTACCGTGACGTCAGAGGGCTCCGTTTAAAATCCAATGCTATTTTCCCTATGGCTGCCTTGACGTCAGAGGGCTCCGGTAGAATCCTATGGGAAAAGGGATAGGGCTCCGTTTTAAGTAATCATGGCCCTACTACTGAGGAGGTCGTAAGAAAAGACTTTTAAAAAGTCTTAATAAGACTTTTAAAGATTCTTGGTCAATTCAAAACTTTTCCTTGGAAAAATTAAATCGGGTGCAGATGGAAAAAAAATCAAAAATATTGGTTCACTCCAAGATTGGGCCCAATAAAGGCCCAGAAAGGGGCCAAGAAACTTTTTTACCAATTTTTAATAGAGCGGGGGGCTGGAAATAATTGAGAAAAGGCTCTTTTGAGTCAAATTAAAAGTTCTGACATCTTTTGCTGACGAATATTGATGAGAGCTAAACTCCCGTCCCCTTTTCGACTACCTACCATATATAACCCCCGAACCTCCATGATATTGGATGAAAATTTGATATAGCAATTTTAGATCAAAAGGGCAAAAAAAGTATTCCTCTGAGTTAGCCATCTCTCCTACATTCCTAGGGGTGACGTATAGGCTGCCCATTATTCACAGACGGATTTCAGTACAAAAATTGACCCTACTTGGCTTTCCAGTCAGGTCAGCTGGAATCAGCTAAGAACCCGTTCACAGGCGATTCTTTGTTGTGGAGAGGTTGAGGGGCTAAACATTTTCAATCTTTATCAACCAAAATTGTTTTGCACTGTAAGTTTATGAATTTATGCACGGTTAATCAGGTAGATAAATCAAAGTACATTATCTGCCACAAGGCTTTCAAATAATGCATCTGCAGTAAATCGGGAACCGCCTGGGACATCAAGTTGAAACCTTTAGAAACTTTTTTTGGGTGGGGGAGGGGTAAGTTGACATTTACCTTCAACTTGGAGAAACAAGAAATCAAAGAGTCGTCATACATCCTGGCTATCAAAACACCAATTTTGTAGGATCTCTAGAACAGCTTGGGGAATGAAGGTGAAAATTGTAGGTAGAGAAAGAAGGAGGAGGGGTAGAGGGAATCTAAATTTGGAATGCGGGAGCATGTTAGAAAAGCAGCGTCTCTGATAATTCAACGATCTTACAGTTCCTTTGGCATTTAGAACCTAATCACGCCTAAGTTTGAAGGTAAATCAGAAGGCACTAAATGGCACGAGGCTATTAAAATAGCGTATTTGCAGTGTCTCTTTACTTGCTTGGATTATCAAGCTTTAAGACTGAGAGGGTTTGAGGGCTGGCAAATGGTACTCAATCTCTGACTTGAGGGGAGGATCAAGGGGACTAGGGGACATCAAAAGACCCTATAAGTTGGCAAATAATCTACAAATCCGCTCCTGGCTTAGTAGCGACGCAGACTGAAAATTGCCTTGTGTACGCAGGATACCAAATAGCATATCTTCAATATCTCAGGAAAAAATTGTAATTGGGATTCACTTGAAATTGCCGGAGGATGTTAGGGGGGTCAAATTGACTTGAAAGGAGGGACAGAGGGTAATCATAAGTGACTATGTGTCCAGGTAGTCAGAATAACATAACCGTTTCAACCGACTAAAAGATTTTGGGTGAACAAAAACTGAGACTTAAATTTCGTCTCTCCAATCAGCTAGAAAGTGAAATTTTGAGGCTGCTGTTTCCGAACTTTCGGAAAATTTCTGTGCAGGAGGGATTTTCTGCAAGGGGAAACTTCCTGGTAAAAACTTTCCAGGGGGAGTGCCTAGCACCGTTGAATTCATAAATATTTTACTAAGTGGATTCCTGCGCAATAAACAAGCCGGAAAATAATTTGGGCTACGTGGATTGTAAGTCAAAAGCCAAAAAGAAATAAATTAGTCACAGTTAATGCCCAAATTATTGGTCACTTATATATTTATTTGAAACTTATATTTTTGAAATCAGTATTAAAATATGATTCTTTTGATGTATCTGTTGATACCAAAATTCCGTTTTTTAGAGTTTCGGTTACCATTGAGCCGGGTCGCTCCTTACTTACAGTTCGTTACCACGAACTGTTTGATAATTGCCTATTTGCACTAGTTACGGCCCTGTCCCAAGGGCCTGTCAAGGGTCATTTTATCTTAAAAGTTAGATTGAAACGTTTAGCTATTTGGACATAATGACCATCTCAAAATTTGAATCAGCCGTCTTTGGAGGTTACGGGAGGAAAGGTATACGTAAATGGCGAGGAAGGGGGCTTGTTGTCTCGTAAAAAAAGACACTAAAAGTTGCAGTTCTAATCAAATAAGTCCCCTCTGAAGTTTTTTCGACCATTCGTTTTGTGTGAACCGTTTCCGGTAAAAAAAAATAATAACACAAATTGCATTGAAAGGTTATGGTTCTTTACTAAAGGCATTGCTAGAGCGTTACATTGAAAAGTTATGGTTCTTTACTATAGGCACTGCTAGAGCGTTACATTGAAAGGTTATGGTTCTTTACTATAAGCATTGCTAGAGCGTTACATTGAAAGTTTATGGTTTTTTACTATTGGCATTGCTAGAACGTTATATTGAAAGGTTGCGGTTCTTTACTATAAGCATTGCTAGAGCGTTACATTGACAAGTTATGGTCTTTTACTATAGGTATTGCTAGACCGTTACATTGAAAGGTTATGGTTCTTTACCATAGGGAATGCTAGAGCGTTACATTGAAAGGTTGTGGTTCTTTACTATAAGCATTGCTAGAGCGTTACATTGACAGGTTATGGTTCTTTACTATAGGCATTCCTAGAGCGTTACATTGAAAGGTTGTGGTTCTTTACTATAAGCATTGCTAGAGCGTTACATTGACAAGTTATGGTCTTTAACTATAGGTATTGCTAGAGCGTTACATTGAAAGGTTATGGTTCTTTACTATAGGCATTGGTAGAGCGTTACATTGAAAGGTTGTGGTTCTTTACTATTGGCATTGCTAGAAAGTTACATTGAAAGGTTTTGGTTCTTTACTATAAGCACTACGAGAGCGTTACATTGACAAGTTATGGTCTTTTATTATAGGCATTGCTAGAGCGTTACATTGTTTCCTATGCCCACACACAAAGAGACAGCACTAACACTATGCGTCTCTTAGAAATAGTTGAGATATTGGACGAGAATGATTGCATGATCAAAGCATTGACTAAATTAATTGTCACTGCAAATGGGGCAATTTCCCGTTTGAGACACAAACACTACCCAATGATATTATCAGCAGAGGATTGCCTGGCCATTAAAAAAAATGAAAATATGCTAGGTATGCAAGGGGGAATTTGAAGAGGGGAATAAGGGGAAAGGGACTAGGGGAATATAAGACCAGGAGGAAGAGGGAGGGAAAAGTCAGGGACCATGATCACTGGTGGCAGGATATTTCCTCAGGGGGTGGTAATTTTCGTGGCGTAGCACACCAATCGTGCAATGTGAATATAAGCCAACAGTTTTTTTATACCAGTTTTCATTCACAATTCAAATTACGATTTGGAATTTATTTTACCAGCTTTGGCACTTTGCACAGGGAGGGACGGGGTGGAGATAGCCCATGGGTAAATACCTCATTTACCTACAATATTATACCCAAATCAGCTTAGAAGTTGTTGCTTTTAGAATTCAAATGACAGACAGTGGATAATAGGCATACCTGTTGGAATAAAGTTCGTTTTTTAGATTCATATAGTTTTTTCCCCATAACTCTCAGTCAACTAATTCAAGTGCAGAAAAGTTACAATTTTGATAGTTTCCCTCCGCTCAAACAGCGCTTTCCTGACAATGAAATGATGACTTACTTACTTCTAAAGGCAAATATGTGTATGACAATTACAACTCTGGCGCAAGGTTAAGTGAAGAAAGACTCCCCCCCCCATTGGAGCATGCTATAAATCACTTACCGATAGTGAATGCACTGTTGAAGACTATGAATTTGCCAAAATGGTATGGTCTAAGGGGGGCTGTAAAAATGGTCTGGATTATTGTGGAATGTACTTGGCAAGCGATGTGTTAACTCTTTTAGACATTGTCTGCAAGACCACAGACCAAATTTATTCAGAATTCGGGCTAGACATTGGTTATTATTTTTCAACACCACGCCTCGTGATGGACTTAATTCTAAAAATCAGAAGGGAGGAAATTGGTTTGACTACTGATGTGGATCAACACTTATTTGTAAAAAGATCTATGAGGGGGGATATGTTTTTCACGGGGATCGCGTCTTAACAACTGATCCAACTGGTCAGAACTCTGTTGATGGTGTAAAGTCCATTGCTGTTTTTCTTGACATGAAATCACTCTACCCCTTGGTGATGTCTCACAATAGTTTACCACGTGGCAATTTCAAATGGCTTGAAAGTCCTTGTGCCATAGATTTCCCAGACATTCACACTGTCGAGGAAAATGTTCCCCAAGGATGGGTTTTTGAAATTTACGGTCACATACCATTTGAACTCCACGACACTGTAAAAGATTTTGTTTGTTGGTGTGTAAAAAGGGCGGTGACCGAGGATTCTTTAAGTCCATACAATTTGTTCTTGGTCGAGGATATGGGCATGCATTGGACCCATTCCAAGCCGAAACTAATTGCAGATTTGGAACAGAAACAGAATATTGTTGTTCACCATGTGCTATTGCGATGGATGGTGACCAATGGTTTCAGGGTTACAAAGATCCACAGAGCCCTGTAATTCGATCAAAACCTACTTGAAAACGTTTATTGGCGCTTTTGTCAGTAAGCATTCACTGGCAAAACGTAAAGTTCAAAAATTAATGTATAAACTTATTTTAAATTCAGCTTTTGGGAAAATGTGTGAAAGCGTAGGAAACAGATCTCGTTGCGACGTCGTAACCTGTCCCAAAGAATGTGTACGAATTGTCGCTGATCCTAACTTTACAACATTCACGGTCATATACTCGAATATGGTTCTGCTACACAGAAAAAAGAGAAATGTTGTTCTTAATAAGAATATTGCGGGGGGGGGGGGGGGGTGGGAGTTAAGTACTTGACATTTCCAAGAAACTCATGTTGTCCTTCTTTTACAATGTGTGTAAGGTACAATGGCCAAGGGAGGGAAGGTTCAAGTTTACTATGGGGACACAGATTCTCTATTGTTAAAAGTTAAAACCGAGAATTTATTGGAAGATTTGGAAAATGGTGCTCACATTTTCAGGGCGGGGTCGAACCCGAGGCCGGAATTCGGCCCCGGGAGTTGAGAGGGGGGGAGCCTGCCCACGGCATAGCCTTCGGCCCTGGAGGGGGGATTCTCATCTTTTAAATGTTGTAAATAGTGTTTTTCTTCTCTTAGTCTACAAATGTGCTGCTATTGCTGTTCTTGCTGTATTTAAAATATATGTTGTTGCCAATAAATGAAAAATATTAAATTGTTCTTTTGCTATTGTTGTTGTTGTTGTACAAAAAGTGTTGTTAATAAAAGAAAAAATATATTTTTGTTGTTCTTGTTGCTATTGAATAACGTAATAGGTAGATGCTGCTACTGGTTCAAGGGAAAATTATTATTTAGTCATTAGACACGTATGGTTTACGGTTAGTTGTAGTCTAACTGCTGTCAACAGCGGTATATATCAATTTAAAACACCATTCAGATCGTTTCTCTGTGGTCCGTTAATGTCAGGGAAACCACACTTTTAGCTAAAATAATTAAAAATTGTAATAAAATTTTTTTGGAAAAACCAAAGAAAATTTACTATTACTATAATATTTGGCAAGAGTCCTATGACCAAATAAAAGCTATTGCTACTGCTACATTCATGCCAATACAATTCATACGAGGACTTGATGTTTTCAATATATTGAGCCAAACTCATGGCTGGTTATTGATGATTTAGCTGAATCTATTCAACAGTTCTCACAGGAAATGCTACAACTGTTTACAGTTCGGTCTCATCATGAACACATTTCCTTAGCCCTAGTTCTACACAGTCTGTTTCATCAGAGCAAGTGTATTAGGACCCTTGCTTTGAACTGCACCATCTATATTATCTACCGTGTTGTTTTGGACTCAAGTTCTCTAATTACTCTCAATAAACAATTATATCCCAGTGCCTCCGAATTTCTACTTTCAGCGTACAGTCAGGTTATAAATAAGTCCTACGGGTACATTTCAATAGATCTTAATCATAATACACCCGAGGATTTACGTGTAGTCACAGATATCCTCGAAAAAGAAATTACTGTATATCTACCGGTGAACAGTAGATAGGGCTATTATTTTTAACTATGACACAGAATAAATTATACGACAATAGGCGCTTAATTTCTGTTATACACACTTCAAAACCACCGCTCAGGAAGACCATACTCAAACATGGTGCTGACAAAGAATTTATTAATCTAATATATGGGCTTTTTTTAATTTAACTGAGGGAAATGTACAGTTGCCAGATGGTGTTAGATAAAAGAAAAAGCAACATCGTTCCA
The DNA here is from genome assembly GCF_049724085.1 of Artemia sp. Qi Xiang Cuo. NCBI lineage: Eukaryota > Metazoa > Arthropoda > Branchiopoda > Anostraca > Artemiidae > Artemia > Artemia sp. Qi Xiang Cuo. Next base: position 18,472,084 of record NC_142803.1, read on the forward strand.
CTGTACGTGCCTTGGCTTGCAAAAAGAAAGAAAAATAGTTTAAAAGAAAACGTCTCCTTCAAGCGGGCAGTAGCTTTTTTACACTTTTACTACCAATAATCGCAAGACTTGTAAACAGTTTTCTCTAGATGGCTAAACCCTACAAATTGACTCCAATAAAACTTGTCCTTTCACCAATTGAACACTTTGAGGATAATCTAAGCAAATTCATTAATGATGAAATTATTGCCGATGATAAAAAGCTATTTTTACTTCAATTTGCACTTCGTCGCGTGGACAAACATAGACCGTATCGTGAGAGACCCACCGCCGTCAATGGCACTGATCCCCCCCCCCAAAACAGGAAACATCTCCTCAAGATTCTGCAGCAGCAAGAACAGCACAATAAAAGGAGAAGGAATTGTATTCAATAGTGGCATCAATTGAAAACATATTGCCATACACCTATCGGGAACAGAGTAAAAGATTATTAACATATCTCATGTTGGAAAGTGGTGATGATTTTCAATTTCAAGTCTATAGCACTGGGAAACGAATTATAATTCAGGGAAAAAGTTATAATCTACTCGATTTAATTTGTGATATGGTTACAAATCGTAAAGGAGTTTTATCATTTGACAATAATCTATACAGCTTTCTAAATACATAAAACTTTCCCAAAAGTCTTATTGGCAATAAGCAAATTCTAAAGAAATTAACGGAATATAGTAGAAGTGTCAGCCCTCAAACAACACCATTTAAGAAGCAGAAGAAGAAGATTTTAAATAAATCTTGGAAAATACTAGCACTCCTAGTAGCAGCAATGATTTGATAACACCGACGACGATGATGGCTAGACAAAAGCATTTTAAAGAATGCAAAAGATTATCTAGAAAATGAGCCGATTTACACTCTGCATCGGAATCTTAGGCTTCGTGGCAAACAATATCTGCAAACTAAAGCCTTTTTCCCTCTGCATATAATGCAAACAGATCTTTTAACTCTAGATGTGATTCAAAGACGTCGCAATACACCCTACAAATATATTCTTGTGGAAATCAGTGTCTTTAGTCTCTATGCATATGCTATTCCATTGCGATGAAAGAGAAGTGTTGAAGTTGCTCAGGCTTTAGAAGGTATTCTTGAATATGATAACTATAGGAAAATTCAAAGTGATCGCAGTAGCGAATTTGTTAATCCACGTGTGCGAAAGGTTCTATTGAAATATACTACAAAGCTCTATCATAGTCACAGTCCGATAAAAGCTGCATTGGTTGAACGACTGATAAGAACGATTCGTCTATTAATTTCGAGATATTGTGCACTGAAAAATTTTGCTGTTTTTATTCAATATTTAGATAAAATCATGCAAATATATAACCAACGACCTCATCGATCTCTGTCCAGTGTTAGCCCTCAGGAAGTTCATTGCAGTGAAAATACATTTGACACTTTTCTTAAGCAATATTCCAGTGAAAAAAAATGTGAAGAAAAAATTCAGTGTTGGCGATACCGTTCGAATTAGTAGAACCAGCAATATTTTTGAAAAGGGGAATTATTATGGAGCACTGAACTTTTTAAAGTGTCCAAAAAACTAGAGATCGAACCCAAGACATATTGACTGCGAGACACCAAAGATAATGAGATTCTCGGCGGTTTTTATGATTATGAACTACAAAAAGTTAGAAACACTAGTGAAATTTATCAAATTGAAAAGATATTAAAGAGCCGTACTCGCAAGGGCAAGAGGCAGTTGCTTGTTCGTTGGCTAGGATACAACTCTAATTTTGATTCGTGGGTTGCAGTTGAAGACAGTACGAGTGCCCAATGATTTCTATGTGATATTCATGTCCAATGTCTCGGACCCTCTCTACAATGATTTGAATAAAACAAGTGATTTTTGGACGAAACCCTCTCCCACTGTCAAATTCAACGGCGCGTATGAAGTGGCTCTTGTCGACTGTATTCTCAAAAATACCTATGATATCCTGAGAAAAGATCGCAAATATGATATAAAAATTAGACCCTATGATTGGACGCCAGCCGTTACCGAACAACATAAAATTCAAAATATCAATTGGATAGATTATCCATGTGTTGAATTACCATACGGGGAACTCACTTGTATGAATGATTTATGTTGTTCCATCAATGAAAGAGTTTCCACTCGTAAAAAAGGAGTCTTTTATTTCAACTATTCAAAGGAAGAGGGAAAAATCTATATTAGTTCACACATTGCCAGTGAAAAGATTATTCCCAATGATAATCTGAAAGATGTTCTTGGCTTTAAACTTAATATAATCAACGGTAAAAGTGCCGGAAACACTATTGTTATTTTTGCTGACTACCCGCGAGCCTTCTCCTCGGACACTTGTATATTTGTTTATGCTTCATTTGTTGAAACATCCAGAGTTGGTAATAGCAATGTTCCCCTCCTACGAGTTCTTGAACGAAAAACCAATCAAGATCATATTCATCATTACAATATAAAGCATCTACAGTATATCCCCGTAAACACTTCCTCTTTGGAACTCTGCCAGTTAACACTAAGAACTGAATTAGGTGATCCTCTAGCAATATAAAAAGGTTCGGCTGTGATTACATGCCATTTTCGATCCATCGTTGTGGGTGTTCAAAACAAACAAGATGTCTAATAAAAAAGTGGTATTCATTTGTCCCGATATTGACTGCTGTGTTAATACTCTTGGCCCAAGACAACTGGGCAATGGAATGGACTATTACAGAGGTCTTTCATCAATTTCTGGCTATGGTCTTGGCAGTAGATTTGCTAAGCTGTTTCGCTCTGCACTACCTCTGGCTAAAAATATATTGTACCGGCTGCGACAGATTTTGCATCCTCTAAACTATACGATTGGAGCTCTTGCAAGGATTTTAAAAAAAGTGCTTCGGACAATCTTAGGTCCAGTGTGCGAACTCTTGGCGATCAATTGAAATCTTGACAAAATGGAAAAGGTTTAAAAAGGTCGAGAACCAGTGCACCACTCATCAGTCTCTACTCAAGTCAGAAACGAAAGACATCACCCCTGACAAAGAAAAGAAGGAAGAAGACGACACGTACAATAAGCAGTAGAAGAAGCCCCAGGAAGGAAATTGTTAGATCGAAACTAGATTTCTTTTCATAGACTGAACAATGGCATATCTACCCCATAAGGATTTTCATCCTTCAATCACTTTATCTTTAAGTCTATTCAATGCAGAAAATGTTGATGTAAGTGTAAAACATGGATACTATGAACAATTCTATCCACAACAACCGTTCTCCGATAATATCCACTTTCAAATTTATTCCAATGAAGACTATTTTATGGACATGTCCTTGAAATTTATTGATGTACATGTGATCGTACGGAAATATTACAATGGAATTCCAATTTGTGCCGATGGAATATCCTATGAAAATTGTATATTACATAATTTATTTCGTCAAATCAGTGTCTGCATAAATGGCACACTGGTGAGCACTAGCACTAATCTCTCAAATTACACAAGCTATATGCGGTTCACGTTGATGACACCCAAGTCATACAAGGAATTGAGAGGTACCTCCAATGGATATGAATATATTACAAATACTAATATTACAAATGCACTTAAAAATCCTACAACTAGTGAATTAGATCTTGTTGGAAAACTTATCATGATATATTTAATATACACCAATGGCTACCACCAAATATTAAAGTGGATATGAAATTAACGCTTGTTCTATCCAATTCCATTTTACGAAAGGAACTTCCTGCCAATCCCGATGTAATTCTCTCTCTCTCTCACCTCGGCAATACTACATTTACGAAAGCAGCAGGTTATGAGTTCTGTTGCTTTGGCAGTGGAAAAACTCAGAGTCAGTGGAAATAATATTAAACTGCTTGTTCCTCATACAACCACCAATCAACGTCATATTGCCACAGGCTTCGGCACATTCACTGACTCATCCTTTATATCAATGGCGAAATTCCATCAAAATTAGCATTGACATTTCTAAAAAGCGCTAGTGCAATAGGATCGTGGACTGGCTGCCCACATAAATTTGAAATGTTTGGGCTTTCATCTCTTGTCTGCAAAGCCTAGATGCAAAGCCAATGCAAACCCTAGATGCAAACCCATGATCCACAACTATTTGACAATGCAAACCCATGATTCACAACTATTGAAAATGATATAACCGAAGAAATGTTCGCTAAAACACATAGTATCATTGTACTAGACTTGTCTGGCACTCAAGATATGAGTATAGTACGAACGGGGAGTGTGCGTTTAGAGTGTACATTTGCCGACCCATTAATTGAGAGTATTGCCCTAATCTCAGTAAATAAATTTGAAACCTATTAGGAAATCACTCCCGAAGGCAGTGTTCTACTAGACCTTGCACCATGAACACTAGTAAAATAATCAGTGTATTTAATATGGACCCCTACATGTCCAAATACAGATCCTATTGTCTACCATCGGACTTCCTTGGAAAAATTCAAAGTGCAAACAATACCTAACCATTGCTAATAGCAGTCCGTCGACTATGAATACCGGCCATTGGCTCTTTCAAACAATGAACACGATTGAATTTTTTTATACTCTCGGCCTACCCTACACATTCTACACTCCACACATCAACAACTATATTGAAAGCAGTGGGAAAATTGTTATTCAAAATCAAAAGAGAGTGCTGGATCTGACGTTTGAAAGTTGCGGTTTTCATGCGCTACTATATTTCGTGTTCAGATGTCGCGGCTATACTTACAAGCAGTTTCTCAACATTTATGTAGAAAATCCACGTCTGAATGATTTTATGGTGAAAAATATCCTCTCAGACCTGTATAATATTGATTTTAGTGCCCTAAGAGTAAAGTGCTTAAAAAATGTATGCGAATTTGTTTATTAATAAAAAAAAATTATATATACAACAACAATGTCTTTATTCTTCACTTTAGGTTTCTTCTTCTTCGATGTATAGGCAACTGTCGATCACCTTTAATGCTGGTAGATCATTTGAATTCACCGTATATTGATCTTGATTGGCTGCAAAGTCAGGGTCACATTTTTTATTTGCATTCAAATTGTGAAATTCACGTTATTCAATTTGTCTATTTGAAGCAATATCACATACAGTGTTTTCATGTGATGAATCACATTCGGTAACAGCCGAATAAAAATAACCAGGTTTATAGTCATAATAGCCAGTGTTGTCACAACGATGACGTAGAAACTAAATTGTCTTGTTACCCCACCAGTTGAATCGTAGACCTTATTCTTCCTCCCAAAATAATTTAAAACCACGACGATATCAATCTCGTAGAAATAAACTAAAATTACGTTTGGGGTTCTTTCCAATCACACCAGGATAATTATTCTCCTACTGATCACTTTTGTCTTAGTGACAATTGGAGCATAGTTGCCCTCTAGGGTGAGAGTCACAAATCTCTTCAAGACATGAATTACAGCCTTTAATTTGTACTGCATATCCTCTATGTAATTTACGCGGATTGTATAATTTGCACTTTTCATTATACTCATAAATAATTGTACAATTCTCACATGATGACCAACTACCAAGAGTGTAAATATATAGTGGACATGTATAGAACATATTTGGTTTCCGTTGTCAACTCTCTCCCATATAAAAAGGAACTGATCCACTTTCGATAAATTCAGAGGAGGATAGGAGAGAGAGAGAGCAGTAACTTTGTGATGTTACATTACCTGTTTCGAACAGAAAGTCATCTGCAAAATATCTATGGCATCGTATTCAAAAGTATATCCACGATATTGCTCTGCTTTGTTTCAATTAATATATCAATAAATTGAGTAAAAGCATTTGAGTCACGTCGTAAAAGCTTCATACAATAGTCCACCACTGGAGAATCATTCTCCATTATATTGTCAAGCGTTTCCTTAGAAAATATCTTCCGTTGAAGAGATAATTCGAGAAAATCGTCATCTAGAATCAAAAGTTTTTCCATAATCACAAGATTTGACTTAATTCTCTCTTTCCAAATTTATTCATTTTTCAATCCTAACACCCCCACTGCCGACTCTAGACTAACCACGATTTATTCTAGTTCAAGAATATTCGATAACCTAAACAAATCTAAAAAAAGGAACATTTTCGATTTCGAAACAATTTTATTGTGTATGTGTAAAATTACAACAATAATATATATTACACATATACAATTACCGATATAACTTATTGTCCTCTATATAATTCATTATTGCATTTAAAGCACTTTGAAGTCTATTCACATGTGCTATATCAACTTTTGCAACGAAGAATAATTGGTCCTTCAATTTAAATTTACTCAATGATAACACGTATCTTGCATATACTTCTTCCCACTTAAGACAAAGCCGTGACCCTCTTGTGATTTCTACCACAATATTTGGTACTCTTGTATCATTGCTGCTGCTACCAGCTCCACTATCAACTTCTAATAGTGTAAACATTCCACTCATTATTACAATATATCTCCATGAATAAATATAGGAGTATAGTCAAACTGTTCTCTTCTTAAATTCTATTCTCAAACTAATAACAATTATACTGACAATCCTTCCTTATATTAGTTATGCTTGCTAAGACCTCTTGGATCTATTGTGCAAAATTATTTGAAAAAAACTACGTTTTCTAAAGAGTTAAAGAGGCTGAGTTACAAGGTCGAACCTTAAAACGTACAGGGATTAGGAGGCACAGTTGGGGGCTGCCGCCCCCAAACCCCCGCTTTCGCAGCCTTTAAATAAAAAAAAGTTTTTTAAACTGAAAGTAAGGAGAGACATTAAATCTTAAAACGAACAGAAATTATTCCGTATATGAAAGAGGCTGTGCCCTCCTCAACGCCTCGCTCTTTACGCTAAAGTTTGACTTTCTCACAACTCTTTTTTTAAACAATAAAAACTTTAGCGTAAAGAGCAGGAGTTGAAGATGGGGGCTGCCGCCCCCAAACCCCCCGCTCTTGAACATTCTTGTGTTAAGGCTTTTCATTCCTGAATACTCAAACCACGTCGTACAGGGTGCCTCCTAATCCCTGTACGTTCTAAGGCTCGAACTTGTGACTCAGCCTCTTTAACAGCCCCCCCAACTGTGCCTCCTAATTCCTATACATCTTAAGGGTTGACCTTGTAACTAAGCCTCTTTAACTCTTTAGAAAACGTAGTTTTTTTCAAATAATACACATAAACAGGTTAGACATGCTTTGTTATGAAAATTGACGCGCAGATATTTTCATAACAAAGCATGTCTAACCTGTTTATCTGTATTATTTGAAAAAAACTAAGGTTTTTCGTAAATGTAAATTCGGGGGATAATATTTTCGGTCTGAAAATATCAAAAGGCCCTAAGAGGTCGAATTCTGCTTCGAATGAGTCCTCATTCAACCGGATCCGTTGCCAACTGTGGCCTGTAGGCGTGGCTAAGAAAAAAAAAGAAATGCATTTTAAGTGGCGATATTTGGTTTTTTGAAAACAGGGAAGGAATGATCGGATTGAGCTAAAATTTCGAGGAAAAGCTCCCAGGCCCTAGAAAAGCTTAAACTATAAATTTCAGTCCAATCGGACAACGTTAAAGGGGGGCTGGGGTGGGAGGGTCCAAACCTCCGGCCCAGTTTACCCCATGAAGATAAAATCGGAGGAGGATGAAATTTTGCAAGTTTCTTAGTTTGAGCTTGGGCTACAAAATGCGATTACCGCCGTCTCTCTGCGACCTCTATGACCTGAAATCACTTAACATTGTGGTGGGTCGCCTCTTTATAGAGGCACAAGTGTGCCTCCTTGACCAATGTGAAAATTCTCAGAAGTCTGCTCTGAAGTCACTTCGCCCAGTATTTCTAACTCCCTGATTGGTTTAGAAAGAGGCATGTGATCTTGTTCGCCCACGGATTCTAGCCCTCTGATTGGTTGTGATCTTTTATAGTTAGTATTCAAAGTAGGTCAATGCACATACATGGACTTCACCCTGTGCTATAAGGGCTTCCCCTACTTACGCTGTGTAAAACTCGAGAAGACACCGGTTTTTTCTTTAGTTTCTTTAAGCTTAGCGCGAGGTAAGACAAAGATAAGTGACAGAATAGATGGGAAATATATAATTTAGGCTATATACTTGCACATAAGAGGGGGGGGGGGTAAAGTATTTTGACAGTTTGAAGTCAGGAAAGAATTCTTACTTCATAATATGAAGAATAATTGTACCTAACACATTCTGCATGCAGACTCGCCATACTTCCCCCTCCCTAATGTGCAAACATTAAGCCCAAATTTGATTCTAAAGTAACAAAGAAACTAATGAAGAAAACTGTTCGTTCTCCAGTTTTAAACATCGCAAATTCGAGTGAATTGTGTATAATACGCAAGTATCGGAATTTTTCATGGAGAAAGAGCCGGATTTCTCGGTATTATTTAAAAACGATCAGAAATTAAATTTAAAAAAACAAGTTTTTTCAACTGAAAGTAAGCAGCAACATACAAACTTAAAGCGAACAAAAATGATTACGTATATGAATGGAGTTGCCCCTTCCACAAGAGCTTGCTCTTTACGCTAACGCCTTGACTTTTTGTCCTAATTCTTTAAGAACGATTTCTGAAACACAGTGGCCGTTTAATTAGAACAATAAGCTTTGATTAAAATTCTAAAAAAAAACACTAGTGTAAGGAGCGAGGTCTTAACGAGGAGGCAACCCCTTTTATTGTACGTAATAATCTCAATTCGTTTTAAGATTTGTTGTTGCTCCTTACTTTCAGTTGAAAACCTTGTTGGTTTTCTTATTTAATTACTTACAGATATTATTTATTATTCAACTTCTATCATATACGTAATAATTTCTATTCGTTTCAAGTTTTAATGTTGCTCCTTACTTTCAGTTGAAAAAACTTGTTTTTTTTTCATTTAATATCTGATCGTTTTTAAAAAATATACTGGGAAATCCGGCTCTCCGTCCATTGAAAATTCCGGTTCTTATGTATTATTAAATGAAAAAAACAAGTTTTTTTAACTGAAAGTAAGGAGCGACATTAAAACTTAACACGAACAGAAATTATTCCGTATATGAAAGGGGCTATCCCCTCCTCAACGCCTCGCTCTTTACGCTAAAGTTTTTTATCGTTTAAAAAAAATAGAGTTGTGAAAAATTCAAATTTTAGCGTAAAGAGCAAGGCGTTGAAGAGGGGACAGCCCCTTTCATATACGGAATAATTTCCGTTCGTTTTAAGTTTTAATGTCGCTCCTTACTTTCAGTTAAACAAACTTGTTTTTTTAATTTAATTTTTGAACGTTTTTGAATAAAGGCAGTCTTTTATCTTAGCTCACCGTACATTAATAATTAAAACAAAATTTACATATTAATTTACTTTTATTTGGTTAAATGGCTTTCTCGAAACTTGTTTCATTTTATTTACGAACGTTTTTATTAGTTGTAAATATACGTAACTTACGAATTAACTTACGTAACGAACTTCTATATTCATATATTTTCAATACGTATATTAGGGGGTTCGCCCCCTACTCAATACCTTGCTCTTTAATCGAGATTTTGGTTTTTATTCCAATTCTTTAAAAATGACTGCTTAATCACCAAGGCCGATACTTCGAATAAATAGCTCTTATGAAAGTACTTAAAAAATTTCTGGCTTAAAGAGTGAGGTATTGACTAGGGGGTGAACCCAATCATATATGTAATAGTTTCTGTTCGTTTAAAGTTTTGATGTTGCTGCTGTTGCAGTTGAAAAACTTGTTTTTTTATATTTAATTTCTGATCTTTTTCAAATAATGCTGGGAAGTCCGGCGTCCCCTTCATAGCAATGTCCCTTCCCCCATGAAAACTTCCTTCATAGAAAGATCCTCCCACATAACCCTCGACCTCCCCCCCCCCACTACCAGGAAAAATCTCCCCTGAAAACATCTGTACTGTATACTTCCCAATAACCAATACTATATGTTAACATTGGGTAAAGTTCATAACTTTCAGCCCTCCTCCCGGGAGCTTCGGGGGATTAAGTCATCCTAAAAGACATACTTATAATATTTTCTAACATGCTGAAAAAAATGGCTATCTCAAAATTTTGATCAGGGGACTTTGGGAAAAAAATGAGCGTGGGAGGAGGCCTAGTTGCCCTCCATTTTTTTGGTCACTTAAAAAGGACACTAGAACTTTTAATTTCCATTCTAATAAGCCCTCCCACGATATTCTAGGACCACTGGGTAAAAAAACAAAAAAAAAAACATACGATACGATCACCCCTGGGGAAAAAAAAAAATAAACACGCACCCGTGATCTCTCTTCTGGCAAAAAATGGAAAATTCCACATTTTTGTAGATAGGAGCTTGAAACCTCTACAGTAGGGTTCTGTGATACGTGGAATATGATGGTGTGATTTTCATTAAGGTTATATAACTTTTAGGGGGTCTTTCCCTCTTTTTCCGAAAATCAGCCAAATTTTCTCAGGCGCGTAACTTTTGATGGGTAAGATTAAACTTGATGAAACTTATATATTTGAAATCAGCATCAAAATCCAATTCTTTTTATGTATCTATTTGTTTCAAAATACCGTTTTCCAGAGTTTCGGTTACCATTGAGCCGGGTCCCAATAACCAATACTATATGTTAACATTGGGTAAAGTTCATAACTTTCAGCCCTCCTCCTGGGGGCTTCGAGGGATTAAGTCATCCTAAAAGACATAGTTATAATATTTTCGACCATGCTGAACAAAATGGCTATCTCAAAATTTTTATCCGATGACTTTGGGAAAAAAATGAGCGTGGGAGGGGGCCTAGTTGCTCTCCAATCTTTTTGGTAACTTAAAAAGGACACTAGAACGTTTATTTTCCGTTCCAATGAGCTCTCGCGATATTTTAGGACCATTAGTTCGACATGATCACCCCTGGGGAAAAGAAAAAAAAACAAATAAACACGCATCCGTGATCTTTCTTCTGGCAAAAAATGGAAAATTCTACATTTTTATAGATAGGAGCTTGAAACCTCTACAGTAGGGTTCTCTGATACTCTGAGTATGATGGCTTGATTTTCATTAAGGTTCTATAACTTTTAGTGGGTCTTTCCCCCTTTTTTCGAAAATCATCCAAATTTTCTCAGGCGCTTAACTTTTTATAGGTAAGATTTAACTTGATGAAACTTATATATTTGAAATCAGAATTAAAATCCGATTCCTTTAGTATATTTATTGGTATCAACATTTCGCTATCTAGAGTTACGGTTACCATTGAGCAGGGTCGATCCTTACTTACAGTTCCTTACCGCAAACTGTTTGATACGCCACTCACTCAAGTTTACGATGTGTAAAATTCGAGAACAAACCGGTTTCTTTGTTAGTTTCTTCGTTACTTTAGAAACTTATTTGGGCTATATATTTGCATATTAGGGGGGGGGGAGGGGTTAAAGTATACCTGGTCTGTTAGCAAAATGTGTTAGGTACAATTATTCTGCATATTATGAAGTAAGAATAGTTTCCTGACTTCAAACTGTCCGAATAATTTACCCCCCCCCCTAGGTGCATTTTCAACGGGGGGAGGGGGGATTTTCCGGGGAGGGTATTTTCCGGGGGGAGATATTTTCTGGGGAGGTATTATCCGGGGATATTTTCCTTGGGGGGGATATTTTCTGGGGGGTATTTTCCATGGGAGGGGGTATTTTTCGCAGGGTTATCTGACAAAATTATACCGCAACAAATCCTCTTCTCTCCTGGGACCGTAATCTATGACGTCGTGCTTATTGCGCATGCGTTAAACTACCTGCTTAGCATCATAGTCAGCCAGGGGAAGGCAGGTTTCGGCAGGGGAAGGGAGGTTACAATAAAACTTTTCAATCGAAAATTTGTTTATAAGCATTTTTGTTATGTATCCACGAGTCAAAACATTTTTTGGAAGGAGGAGGGCTCAAATCCTGTAATCTTCTTGCCTTGATACGGCCTTGACAATAATTTAGTTCAGGGGTTCGAACAGGGTCACCAACTTAGCCTACTTTACAGTAAGTTAAGACTGAGCCTGTTTTTCTAACTAATCAGAGAACCCTACAGCAGAAGTTTCAAGCTCTCATCTACATATATTTAAAATTTTATATGTTATCCCACAGAAAGATCATGGATGTGTTTTTTTTCCAGAATGGTTGTATCGAACCTAGGGCCCTAGAAGATCGGGAGAGGGCTCAGACGAACAAAAGTTAAAAGTTTAGTCTTCTTTCATTTGACCAAACAGAATGGAGGCCAACTAGCCCCCTTTACATGGACAATACACAATACTTTTCTAGTGAACTGAATTTAATGAATTTTGGAAGCTATCTTTACTTTAACTGCTCTAATTCTCCAATAAAAATAGCATTTTGTTATTCGCGGATTATGGTGAGTGGTTCATTTTTTTATTTAGGGTTTTTGTTAGTTTATTCTTAGTTAGTTTAATCTTTGTTTACTCAAACGATTGCCAATACTTTAAAGTCCTTACTTTAGTTGTAAAACCTTTTCTATTTGTTTAATTAGATTTCATGAAATTGTAAAGTTTTATGAATACAATACTTTTGGTAGCGCAGAAAAAACTATCAATATTTTAATGATCTCTAATTGGCTTTTGATGGATAATCAAACAATTCGGGGTAACGAACTGTAAGTAAGGAGCGACACGACTCAATAGAAACCGAAACTCTAAAAAACGGAATTTTGATACCAACAGATATATCAAAAGAATTGGCCTATTGTGCTGATTCCAAATATATAAATTTCATTAAATTTAGTCTTACCCATCAAAAGTTACAGGCCTGAGAAAATGTGTGATTTTCAAAAAAGGGGAAAAGATCCCCTAGAAGTCATAGAATTTTAAGGAAAAATAAATAATCAGATTCAGTGTATCAAAGAACCCTACTGTAGAAGCTTCAAGCTCATTTCTACAAAAATGTGAAATTTTGCAATTTTTGCCAGAAGAAAGATCCCGGATTATGTTTTGTGTTTATTGCAATTTTCTTTTTTTTCCAGGGGTGATCGTATCGACCCAGTGGACCTAGAACATCGGGAGATGGTTCATTCTAGTTCTAGTGCCCTTTTTAAGTGACCAAAAATTGGAGAGCAACTAGGCCTTCCCACGCCACTTTTTCTCCAAAATCGTCCGATCAAAATTTTGATATAGCTTTTTTTGTTCAGCATATTTGAAAGGCCCAATAGCTATATCTTTGGACATAAAATGACCCCCTTAAGTGCGTGGGGAAAGGTTTTTAAGATTATAAAATTTGCCCATTGTTTATATTTCTTATTGGGAAGTATGCATAAATTTTTCGGGTGGGAGGGGAAGACGAATTCTCTGCTGGGAGAATTTTCAATGGAGAGGGAATTTTCCAGGGGTGAACTTTTCAGGGGAAATTTTAAACTGGGTGAATTAGCCAGAGTTCCTATACAAAGTTTTTTTTATATGTCTTGCTTCCTCTTTACTGATTCAATTTTACGCGTTGATATGTTAAGGGTAATTGTCCGGGGTATATTTTTGCCAGAATTGAAATGTCCAGAGGATATTTCTAGGGGGAGGGGGATTTTTGCGTGGAGGTGGAGCCAGGTATCCTGGCGCTATTTAAAAAACGATTAGAAATTAAACAAAAAGACGAGTTTTTTCAACTGAAACTAAGGAGCAATTAGAACAATAGGTAACTTTTTTTTTTAAGTGGCAAAAACTGTAGCGTGAAGAGCGAAGTATTGAGGAGGGGGCAATCCCCCTCATATAGGTAATAATTTCTGTTCGTTTTAAGTTTTAATGTTGCTCCTTATTTTCAGTTGAAAAAACTTGTTTTTTTTTCTTTATTTAATGAAGCTTAGAAACTAACATTTTTCTAAAGGGAATGGAAAAACTATTTCAATTAAAGTAAAAGTATATAAAAATGAAAAAAGTAAGTAATTACAAAAATACACAAAACAATAGCCTACTTACAAAAACTAAGATATAACCTCCCAGCATTCAGTTCTGTCAAGCAATGCCGAAGCGTTGGACGGATATTTTTTAACAATCTCAACAGTTTCGAACTTGGTTATCAAACACTAAAATATTTAATGCCTTTAGACTAAGTGTTTGTGAGAAGTAAAGCATTATTAAAGTACTTAGTTCAAAGTAAAACATTAAAACAAAGATTAAGAAAATCAAATAAACATTTTTAAGTCAATATATTTAGTTTAATTTCGAATACCAAAAACCAATGTATTTGACAGCTTTATATTTACACAGTAGTAAAAAATTAAATCTTTTTAAGAGTGACAACTAGATAAATACAATCACTCCTGGAAAAAAAAATGATAATAAAACATAAAAACATGTCCATTCAGGGGAAAATACAGAAATTCCCAGCATTCCGTTTAGGGGAAACATTTCTGATTATAATGACTTGAAATTTTAGCTCAAGGGTGCTCTGGCAGTGCAAGGAAACGTTGGGAGTATATTTTTACTAAAATTGCCCCCTATTAAGTTGTTTCCCTTGTGCTTTCTACTATTATACGAACTTTCTTGTGTACTAATAACTGCAGCAATTACTAATAAACAAATACATATTTAAGACCACCATAAAAAGCTGATTCTCTTAATGAATGTTATCATAATGAATGCTCTTATACTTTCGTTACTGACAAGCATCACTGTGAAGAGTTTGATTTTTTTTTTCGTTGCTCCAACAAAATCATACAGAAAAAATATTTGTGGAAAACTCGAAGTGGTCACTCAGTCACAAATTAAAACTTTCATTTTCCTTACTAATGGTCAAAATATATTGGCGGGCAGCCAACAATGGGGCAACACACATTTTTCCATAGTTTTCCCCTATTCTTCTCTATTCCTTTGGTTTCCTTATAATTTACTTTATAGTCCCAAATTTCCAGGGGGGGCATCCTATTAAGATCCTATTAATTCTATTAAGATTCAGCGTATGAAGGTGAAAATTTGACAGAATATTGATTGCAAATTTGAACTAAATCAAAAGACATCACGAGGGACGTTCAATAAGTTCGTAGAACGGAACACTTCGAAATGACGTAATAAGTTCTAACCCTGCATGCATACTTATTTAAGAAAATGATATTCACAGCCTGAAAACTGTTCACTTTGCTTTGTCGTTTCAGGTATAAGAAGACTCCAAAGTCATTGAATCACTGTAGAAATGGATTCGTCACTGATCGAGTACAGAGCAGTGATCAAATTCCTTGTCAAAGAAGGTTCTTCGGCTAGAAAAATCACAGATTGGTTGGCCAAGGTGTACCAGCAAGATACTCCCAAGTATTCCATGGTCGCCAAATAAGCCGACGAGACCTGGGTACACCACTGGGACCCTGAGAGCAAGATCGCCTCCATGCAGTGGAAACACAGTGACTCGCCGCCTCCAAGAAAGTTTCGGATCCAGTCCTCTGCAGGCAAGGTGATCGCATCAGTCTTCTTGGATTTGAAAGGTCTCCTGCTAATCGACTACTTGCCCAGAAGGTCTACCATCTCTGGTGCCTATTACTCGGATCTGATGGTTAAATTGCGCTAGGAAATCAAGACGAAGAGGCGAGGAATGCTAACTCGTGGTGTTCTCCTTCTTCATCACAATGCGCTGTGGCACAAGCCACAATCAATCAGATGGCTTCGAACAGTTGGCTCGCCCACCCAAAAGTCCGGATCTGGCCCGAAGCGACTTCCACCTGTTTCGTGCCATGAAGTCCGACCTTCGAGGAAAGAAAGCGTTTTGGTGACGATGAGGAGCTGATATCCACCGTGGATCTGTGGTTCAATTCCCAGTCACAAGACTTCTTCCATGCTGGAATTGCGGCACTTGAGTATCGGTGGTCTAAGTGCGTTGAAGTTAAGGGAGACTGATGGTTTTGTTTTTATGAAATAAATTTTTGTTTGCAGTTCTACGAACTTTTTGAACGCCCCTCGCATGTGGATTCAAATTGTCAAAAGGGCGTATCACAAGAATTCATTTGGGTATTAAGTTGGAACTTTCAAAGAATGCTTAAAGGAGAACATCAATTGACCAAAAGGCCAATTGACCAATTGACCAATATAGGCACGCTACTACTAATACTATTACCACAGCTACATTTACTAGCTTTACTACAACTATTAATATTACTGCAACTACTACTTCTATCACAACTATTTGTAAGGCTAAGAGCATTAAGTTGAAAATTTCAAGAAGCATATTTTATATACAAATTATCAAAAGGATATATCGGCAATGTCACAGCAATGGCTAATTTTTAGCAATTTGAAATTTCCAGGACTTGATGAGAGGAATGTTCACCTGACCAAAAGGCAGTATTTTAATGCTGCTAGTCCTAAGAGTATGAAGGTGAAGTTTTCCAGAAATTTATAAGGGGGGGGGGAGGTGAAGTGAACTACAACACACCGTCTGTATGCAGGTTCTCAAGAGGGCATATCAGCAATATATTAGAAACAGTTTTGTGTGTGAAGTTGAAACTTACAGGGCTTGTTGTGGGGGATGTTGAATTACTAAAAGACAATATTTGCATCCTAATGCTACTGTTTCTATACATACTACTACTATTACTACTGCTACTACCACTACTGCTACTTTTACTAATTCTACTACTGCTATTAAAGCTAATATCACTACTATTAAGTCTTCTGATGTTACTACTACTGCTACAACAGTTCGGGTAAAATTAAAAATGTACTGAAAAAAATCGAAACACATTATGACAACACAGGTTGTCTAGAGGACGTACCAGCAATGCTTCAGAAACGATTGATGGTATTAAGCTGAAACTTTCATCGTGTATTGGCGAATGTTGAACTAAATCAAAACAACTTATGAGCATGTAGATTGTCGAAAGGGTGACAAAGCAATATCTCAAAAACAGCTTACACCATTAAGTTAGACCTTTGAGGGTAAGTTGTGCCGGATTTTGAACTAGCCAGAAGGCACTATGTGTGTACTTCCAGCACTACTTCTATGGTTATTGTGACTAATGACACTTAGGGTATTAAGATAAATTTTTGGGGAACGTTTAGGAGTTTGAATCAAACGAAAGATTATATAGCCAGAGGTTTTTCAAAAGGGCCTATAAGCAATATCATAGGCAGCACTGGTCTATCACAGCTAGTAATATCATTGCAACTTCTTAGGGAGCTTTTTCGATTGGAAATTAGAAGTTCTAGTGCCCTTTCTAAGAGTCAAAGGTGATTAGAGGACAAGAAGTCCTTCTCCTTAGCCTATAATTTTCCAAAAACTTCCAATAAAAAGTTTGAGACAGCCATTTTGTTCAGAATAGTTGGACGGTACTAAATGTTGCTTCAAAACTAAATCGAAAGGCACTGTGTGTATGCTGGTTCCCATTAAGACATCCTAGCAATATCCCAAGAACGATTGAGTGTATTAAATTGCAACTTCGAGGGCTACTTCTATTACTGCTTCTGCTCTTACAACTTATCTAAATCAAAAGAGTGCAAGTGTATCCAGATGGCAAAGAGTATAGTTAGAATTTTTGGGAATGGTATTAAGGTTTTATTTTTCAGGTCATCTAGAGGAGGTATGAAACTAAATAAAATAATAGTATTTGTTCTTAAGATTTTTAAAAGGGTATATGTTGTCAAAAACTGTTGAAACAATTTCTCCAACACACAAACAGTAAGTCAAACTATAGATTCTTACAGGAAAAAAACTGAGAAGATATAAAATATCATTTTCTTTTTCCATGAAAAACACAATGTTAATAAAAACGAATAGAAATTAACTTAAAAAACTTTTTCCACAAAAAAAGATTTTCAACGAAAAGTAAAGAAAATTAAACAAACAATTAGCAGAAATAAAACCAAATAGTCTACCAAGCGTAAACAACCACGAATCACCATCAATAAATAAATGAAACCCAAAACGAACTTAAACTACGCTAAACAATCAAGTCAAACTCAAAACAAGTAACATGAGTCTTTCTGACAACCTCCATGCCTTTTCAAGACCAGAGCATAATTTGCACTTTACTGAAGAAAAATTTAATTTAAATATTTTCACTTTTTAAACTTTAATAAATGGAAAAATATTGAAACTTTAAGGACTAAATATCAGCATATGTTTATCACCCTGACAATACACATTGATTTGTATTTTTTATCAGCAAATACAAAAACGGTAAATAAAAAGTTAAGCCAGAAGAGAAAACTAAAGCTGATTAAAGCCTGATTTTATTCCCTAAAGTTAACAAAAACCAATTATATTAGTATTGGAGAATAAGTACACTGTAGATTTCTTCCACTTGCCATTAAGACAGTAAACACCTAGAAAAGATAAACAATTTATTAATTGGCAAGTGCTAGTGATCAACTGTGATCATTGATCAATTGTATGTGATCATGAACATAATGCATGTGATAAACTCCACATGCACATTATTTTAGACAATTCCCTCTGTTTTCCAAAGCAAATAAGAGCTTAAAACATGTTTTTAACCTAAAAGATTCATTTTTCAGATCTCCTTTATCCAATCAATATTTCTTGGGTAATTTTACTGATCTTGTAGAGTTTCGACATTTCATAGCCAATTTCGTGCTATTAATACGGGCCCGGGGTTTGATCCTAGCTGCTTTGCATTTATGAATAAATTAAAATCAAAATATATACTAACAAACGTTATATATATATATATATATATATATATATATATATATATATATATATATATATATATATATATATATATATATATATATATATATATATATATATATATATAAAAAAATATATATATATATATATATATATATATATATATATATATAAATATATATATATATATATATATATATATATATATATATATACATTCTTAGACCACACTGGCTATACATGACAAATGAAACTCCGAGAGGAAAGAAACAAACAAAATGAAAAATAAAATCAAAAAGGGTGAACAAACGAGGATTTTGTCAGCCAGTGGCAAAACCATGAAGAAGAAAAAATATGAGCAAATGTTTCGACAAGGACCTCCACCAAGTCGTCCTCAGTGCTAAACAAAAAAGGAGACGAAAAAAGAAAAAAAACGAAAATCTAACATTTCGAAGTTTACCCTACAAAGACAGAACAGACACTGAATAAAAACCAGGCAGGAATCAATGAAAAAGAATTTACCAAGATGATTGGGCAAGAATCTTTTGCCTTGCAATCGTTTTAGCTGGTCTACAGCTTTGGTTTTCATTAGATATGCAAATAGGTTCTTTTAAGTTATACCGGGTGAAAGTATTGATTGAGTCCGTCAAAATGAAACTGTCGTAAATTGGGCTTAATGAAATATCTCCAGTATCTCTATTTATTGCTAAATTTTGGTTCATATATTTTTTTTTATCTCAATTACCTCTTTAAAAGTTTGTGGTACGCCATTTACAGTTGACATTAAGGTTGCCTCGTCAAACACAACCAGATGGGTCGGATTTATGAGAAAAAGCGAAGCCAATGCCGAATCAAAAGTTGTCATTGTTATTTTTTAATCTCAGGGACTTATCTATTGAAGTTTTGTGCTGATGCAATCGTTCACCTAGTTGTTGATGGGTCCTACCAATGTAAAATTTCCCAAAAGAATACGGGATTCTGAAGACACCACTACCCAATACAGGGTCCGTTTTATCCTTTCCTGAGTTGAAAGAGTGTTCAACTTTTTCTTTTATTTTGAAAGAAACAGAGAGATTATGTTTTTTTTAAAATTTTTCCAAGTTTATCGCCAAGTTTCGGGATGTATGGTAAAGCGAAGAAAGTTTTTTTCTCAATATATATATATATATATATATATATATATATATATATATATATATATATATATATATATATATATATATATATATATATATATATATATATATATATATATATATATATATATATGCATATATCTACAGAGTGATGACACCTGTTTGGATTTATTGAATTTTAAAACCTGCTTTGAAATCGTATTAATTCAGTGCCTCGAAATTTAATATATTTAGTGACCATCAGTGATTACAGAAATTTCACAATAGCCTACTCTGCTACGGATAAAAATATAAAGTGACCTTATTGTTATGGACCAATTATAGATAGCTTTGTTTGGATGTATTAATACGGTAGCATCAACAGGTACGACATTTCTGTGTCTTCAGTAATTTTTTATTTAGAATTCTAGAAAATAATCTATTAGCCAAATTTTATCCAATTTTTCGGTAATTCAGCGACAGCCTGTGCAGAAGAAAGCGGGAACAAACACAAGAGCTGTATCGGTACCGGCTGGACGTTGATTCCTTAAACTGCTTGAAAGGTGATTTGGGTACCGGCACTTCTCACAGGTTCTGTTAACTGTTTTATAGCAGACATCAGTAGTCGAATATTATTCACCCCCGGCATTTCATTACATTTTGGCATTACACCATATCTCATTCACTTTCATTATCTTCAATATCTTCTCATTGACGACTTAAAACTGGCCCGGCCACGAACTTTGCTCTCTCCGGAATCACTCCGTAACGCAATGACAAGTGAGAAGCTTATGTTGAATTCTGTGCTGAATTTTATTTTGCGAGCAAGAAAAGCGGGATGTGCAATAGACTCGATTACGAAAATCACTTGCGATTCCTATAAGGCGGAAGAAATTGCCGAGGCTAAGAAAGCGTTGTCGGCCCTTGCAATGTCAACTCGACCTACTGAACGACAGAAAGTTAGTAAAAACGTCCAAGATATTGTGTGAGCCTTTGATACGTGTGACGAGAAAAAGGTGACCCTGCCCCGATTTGTCATATCTGAATCAAATCAAGTGCCGGTGGTTCCGGGGGAAACTACCGCGACATTTACTTGTTTGTTTTTAAATAAAAGAAAGTTTTTTTACTGAAAGTAAGGAGCGACGTTAAAACTTAAAACGAACAGAAATTATTCCATACCTGAAAGGGGCTGTCCCCTCCTCAACGCCTCACTCTTTACGCTGAAGTTTTTTATTTTTAAAAAATAGAGTTGTGAGAAAGTCAAACTTCAGCTTAAAGATCGAGGCGTTGAGGAGGGGACAGCCCCTTTCATATATGGAATAATTTCTGTTTGTTTTAGTTTTAACGTCGCTCCTTACTTTCATTTAAAAAACTTCTTTTTTTTATTTAATTTTTGAACGTTTTTGAATTAATGCAGGTTTTGATTTTGGCTCACCGTACATGAATAATTAAAACAAAATTTGCATATTAATTTTACTTTTATTTGGTTAAATGGATTTTTAGAAAGTTGTTTAATTTTATTTACGAACGTTTTTATTAGTAATAAATATACGTATCTTACGAATTAACTTACGTAACGAATTTCTATATTCATATATTTTTAATACGTAGGGGGTTCACCCCCTGGTCAATAAGTCGCTCTTTACGATAAAGTTCGAATTATGTTCCAATTCTTTAAAAATTACCCCTTAATAACAAAGGCCGTTAATTAGAATAAATAGCTCTTATAAATGTACTACTAGATCTTTGGCTTAAAGAGCGAGGTATTGACTAGGGGGCGAACCTAATCATATACGTAATATTTTCTGTTCGTCTTAAGTTTGATGTTGCTCCTTACTTTCAGTTGAAAAACTTGTTTTTTTTTTATTTAATTTCTGATCTTTTTTAAAATAATGCTGGGAAATCCGGCGTCCCCTTTATGGCAATGCTCCTTCCCCCATGAAAACTTCCTCCATGGAAGGATCCTCCCACATAACCCCCGACCCCCCCCCACTACCAGAAAAAATACCCCCTGAAAACGTCTGTATACTTCCCAATAACCAATACTATATGCTAACATTGGGTGAAGTTCATAACCTTCAGCCCTCCCCCGGGGGACTTTGTGGGATTAAGTCATCCCAAAAGACATGGTTATCATATTTTCGACCCTGCTGAACAAAATGGCTATCTCAAAATTTTTATCGGGTGACTTTTGGAAAAAATGAGCGTGGGAGGGGGCCTAGTTACCCTCCATTTTTTGTCACTTAAAAAGGACACTAGAACTTTTAATTTCCGTTTCAATGAGCCCACCCACGATATTCTAGTGCCACTTGGTCGATACGATTACCCCTGGGGAAAAACAACAAAAAAAAAAAAACAAATAAACACGCATCCGTGATCTTTCTTCTGGCAAAAAATGCAAAATTCCCCATTTTTGCAGAAAGGAGTTTGAAACCGCTACAGTAGGGATCTGTGATACGCTGAATCTGATGGTGTGATTTTCGTTAAGGTTCTATGTATTTTGGAGGTTCTTTCCCCCTTTTTTTCGAAAATCAGCCAAATTTTCTCTCGCGTAACTTTTGATTGGTATGACTAAACTTGATGAAACTTGTATATCTGAAATCAGCATTTAAATCACATTCTTTTGATGTATCTATCGGTATCAAAATAGTTCTATTGGTTCTATTAAGGTTCTATTGGTATCTATTGGTATCCCATCTTTTAGAGTTTTGGTTACTATTAAGCCGGGTCACTCCTTACTTACAGTTTGTAAGTAAGGCACCACGAACTGTTTGATGACAAGCGACAAACTTATATTGAATTCTGTGCTGAATTTTATTTTGCGAGCGAGAAAAGCGGGATGTGCAATAGACTCGATTACGAAATCGCTTGCGATTTCTATAAGGCGGAAGAAATTGTTGAGGCTAAGATAGCGTTGTGGGTCCTTGCAATGTCAACGCGACCTACTGAACGACAAAAGTTAGCGACAACGTCCAAGATATTGTGTGACCATTTGATATGTGTGACGAGAAAAGGTGACCCTGCCCCGATTTGTCATATTTGAATCAGATCAAGTGCCGGTGGTTCCGGGGGAAGCTACCGCGACATTTACTCGCAAATTAAATGAATTTTATATGGAATTTAAAAGTTTTGCGGAACAAAAAAGTGTCAAGACTGTCCCTCAGCATTCTGTACCTATGATAGTGCCTGAAAAGCCTACTTATGCAGTTGGCGTCTAGAATCCTCCGAAAAATCTTGACAATCCCAACGCCCGCAAAGACTTTCTGGATTCTATAGCCGGCAGTTCTAGTTCAAGTATTATCA